>NC_057794.1:206780089-206958744 GCF_018294505.1 Triticum aestivum
TGGCGAACGGCGGCGACGGTGGTGTTCGGCCGTGTGAGAGAGAGAGCGAGGGAGAGGAGGGGAGAGCCGGGGGAGAGTGAGAGAGAGCAGGGGGGAGGCGTGGCATCGTCCAGGGACATCGAGGCGAGGAGGGGAGGGCAGGCAGGCAGGGAGAGAGGTGGTGTGGCGCGGTGGCGCGCGCGCGCGCCGGCCACACTCCCCTCCCTCTGTCGGGACGAAGACGACAGAGGAGGGAGGTGGGCTGGGCCGGCTGCTGGCTGGGCCGGCCAGCTGGCTGGGCTGCACAGGGAGGAGCCCAGGTAAGCTTCTCCCTTTTATTTTTTTTCTGTTTTCTAATTTCTGACATTTGTTTTTGATTTAAATAATATATTAAATCATTTATTTAACTTATGCCAAATTTTGCAGGAGCTAGATATATTATTTCAGAGCTCCTTTATAAATGGCATAATATTTGGACATATATTAATATATATAATTAATATATTTCCAATGCAAATATTTATGCATTAATTCCAAATGCCCAAAATAATTAGCTATGAGCTCTTAAAAATATTGGTTTGATTTTTATCTCTGTCCAATATTTTCAGAGAGCAACATGAGCATTTTCTTGGACCTTTTTGGAGAAATTTTTATTTGGATCATTTTCAAAATGATTCTGAGGGTTTCACAGATCCTCATTTCAAGTTTCTGATGAAAGAGGAAACATGATGCAACACTCTAATGCATGGCTAGCTAGGATGTGACAACTCACCCCCACTCAAAAGAATCTCGTCCCGAGATTTGGGTTCCTCCGGGAAGAAGGCAGGATACTCGAGTCGAAGACGATCCTCCCTTTCCCATGTTGCTTCATCTTCAGAATGGTGCGACCATTGAACTTTGAGAAACTTGATATTCTGGCGTCGGGTGGTACGTTCGGCCTGATCGAGGATACGAATGGGGTACTCTCGATATGTAAGATTATCTTGGAGATCAAGCGTTTCGTGGTCCACTTCACGGATAGGATTCGAGAAGCAACGCCTGAGTTGAGAAACGTGGAAGACATCGTGGACCCTGGAGAGGTGCGGAGGTAGTTCCAACTGGTAGGCAACTCCTCCTCGTTTGGCAAGAATGCGAAAAGGTCCAATGTAACGAGGAGCCAATTTTCCTTTGATACCGAAACGATGGGTTCCCTTCAGAGGGGTGACCCGAAGATAAGCCTTCTCGTCAACCTCGAAAGTCATAGCCTTATGTTTTCGGTCATATTGACTCTTTTGACGAGATTGGGCTGTTTTCAACTTTTCACGAACGATGCGAACTTGTTCTTCTGCTTCCTGAATCATGTCCGGGCCAAAGAATTGTCTTTCCCCGGTCTCTGACCAGTTAAGGGGTGTTCGACACCGTCGTCCATAGAGAACTTCAAAAGGGGCTTTACCCAAGCTAGATTGATAGCTGTTGTTGTAAGCGAATTCGGCAAATGGAAGGCACTTCTCCCAATCCATTCCGAATGAGATAACAGAGGCTCGAAGCATGTCTTCTAGAATCTGGTTGACGCGTTCCACTTGACCACTCGACTGAGGGTGGAAGGCGGTGCTAAAGGAGAGACGAGTCCCCATAGCATTTTGGAAACTTTCCCAAAATCGAGAGGTGAAAAGACTTCCTCGATCCGAGTTAATTTCCAAAGGAACACCATGGAGAGACACTATTCGGGAGATGTACAAATCTGCCAGCTGACTGGCGGTTATACTCTCACGAACAGGTAAGAAATGGGCTACTTTGGAAAGACGATCGACCACGACGAAAATAGCATTATTCCCTCTCTTGGTCCTGGGAAAACCGGTAATGAAATCCATACCAATTTTATCCCATTTCCATTCAGGAATAGCTAAGGGTTGAAGGGTGCCAGCAGGCCGTTGGTGCTCTGCTTTTACACGATGACAGACGTCGCAATTAGCAATATACTGAGCAATTTCTCTCTTCATCCTAGTCCACCAGAACCTCTGGCGTAGGTCCTGATACATCTTAGTACTACCGGGATGAATGGTGAGAGGAGATTCATGAGCTTCCTTAAGGATCAATTGCCGTAGATGCTGGTTCTTGGGAACCACTAGACGGTTCTCAAAGTACACAACACCATGATCATTTGTGGAGAAACAACTAGCACCTCCGCTAGCAATGTTCTCTTTAATTTTAGATATTCCCTTATCTCGCCTTTGGGCAGCGATGATTTGATCCGTAAGAGTAGGTTTTGTTACCAAGGTGGAAAGAAAACCTTGAGGTACAATGTGAAGGTTAAGCTTCCGAAATTCCTCATGGAGGAGCGGTTGACTTTGTTGTAACATCAGGTTGTTACAATAAGATTTACGACTTAGCGCATCAGCCATGACGTTGGCTTTCCCTGGGGTGTAAGTTATTCCTAAGTCGAAGTCTGTGATCAATTCAACCCAACGTCTCTGCCAGAGATTCAAATCCGGTTGGGTGAAAATATACTTCAGACTTTGATGATCAGTGAATATTTCGCAACGATTACCGAGGAGGTAATGTCGCCAGGTCTTAAGTGCATAGACTACGGCTGCAAGCTCTAGATCATGAGTAGGATAATTCTCCTCATGTGGGTGCAATTGCCGTGAAGCGTAAGCAATTACGTGTCGATCTTGCATAAGAATGCAACCTAGTCCTTGTCGCGAGGCGTCGCAGTAGATAACAAAGTCCTTGGAAAAGTCTGGCGGTACCAGTACGGGAGCAGAAGTCAGGCGTCTTTTCAGTTCCTGAAAGCTGTGCTCACATTGTGGAGTCCATTCGAACTTCTTATCTTTCTTGAGGAGTTCGGTTAGAGGTTTGGCAACTTTGGAGAAGTTCTCGACAAAGCGACGACAATAGCTCGCTAAGCCTAGAAAACTCCGAACTTGCTTGACCGATTCAGGTGGAGTCCAATTAAGGACGGCTTGAACTCGCTCAGGGTTAACAGCAATACCTTTACCAGATATTACATGACCCAGATAGGTCACTTCTGACAACCAGAATTCACATTTAGAAAATTTGGCATAAAGGCGATGCTCTCGAAGTTTCTTCAACACTAGCCTTAGATGTTCGGCATGTTCTTCCTCGTTCTTGGAGTAGATGAGTATATCATCGAGGTAAACCACGACGAATTTATCCAAATACTCCATGAAGATTGAGTTCATTAACCGAGAAAAGGTGGCTGGAGCGTTGGTTAAACCGAAGGACATGACGGTGTACTCGTATTGGCCATAACGAGTAACGAAGGCCGTTTTAGGAATGTCCCCGTTTCTGATTTTGATTTGATGGTAGCCCAACCTCAAATCCATCTTGGAGAAGACTGAGGATCCAGCGAGCTGATCATACAGGTCGTTGATCCTGGGAAGCGGATATTTGTTCTTGATTGTGACCAAATTGACAGGTCGGTAATCTACAACCATCCGGTCCGTACCATCCTTCTTCTTGACGAATAGGACGGGGCAAGCCCACGGAGATGAACTAGGGCGGATGAAACCCTTTTTCAAGGACTCATCGAGTTGTTTCTTAAGCTCGGCTAGCTCTAGTGGTGCCATCTTATAAGGTCTTCTAGCAATCGGAACGGTTCCGGGGATGAGGTCGATTACGAACTCAACATCCCTGTCAGGTGGAACACCTGGCAATTCCTCTGGAAAGACATCCGGGAAATCACGGACTACCGGAATGTCCTCAAGGTCTGGCAAAGGGCTGGCGTTAAGAGAATATAATTGTCGCTTGGCTATTCGGGTCAAGACATTGACTATCTTCCCTGAAGGATGGGTAAGTTGAACAGTCCTAGAGAAGCAATCAATTTGGGCATGATGAGCTGACATCCAGTCCATACCCAGAATGATATTAATATCTGAAGATTTAAGGGCTATCAAAGATGCGAGAAAAACAAGTCTGTCGACTTGGATTTCGTTTCCATGGCTTACTCTAGAAGTTTGCCATTTGGATCCCGGAGTTTGAATTACCATAGAGGTTGGCATGTCACAGAATGCAACGTTATGCAAACGAGCATAATTTTCGGATATAAAAGAATGAGAGGCTCCTGTATCGAAAAGAACAGATGCCGGGTGGCAATTAACAAGGAGCGTACCGAAAACGACGTTGGGATCCTCTTGAGCTTCTTCGGCAGAGACACAGTTGACATGGCCACGTGAAGCGGTGACCGGTTTGGCGTGGAATATTTTCCCTGTCGGCTTGGCACGGCCAACAGCTTTAGCAGATTGATTGGGGTTGGTCTGGGGACACTCACGCATATAGTGACCAGATTCCCCACATTTGAAACAAGTCACGGAACTGGTACGTGGAGGAGCATTATTGGTTGGACCCCCATAGGGCTTGGCCGGTGCAGACTGTTGAACAGGGCGAGGCGCCTGGAAAGATGGCCTTGGTGTGAACCTGGGTGGCAGGGCGGTGTTGGGCACCCACACGCGGCGCTTCTGAGGACCAGCACCGGATGAGGAACCCATATCACGGCCATGCTTGCGTGTTGCGTCATAGTCAGTCTGACCAGTTTCAGCACTGATGGCTTTATTGACAAGTTTCTGAAAAGATGTGCACTCATGCAGACGGAGGTCGCGGCGAAGCTCAGGACTAAGTCCCTTACGGAACCTTGCTTGCTTCTTGGCGTCAGTAGAAACTTCCTCGGTTGCATATCGTGCGAGATTACCAAACTCCCTGCTGTAAGCATCCACAGAAAGTCGGCCTTGGGTGAAACTGCAAAATTCTTCACGTTTACGGTCCATGAGACCCTCCGGAATGTGATGTTCACGGAAAGCCTCGCTGAACTCAGCCCAAGTAGTGACATGGCCCGCTGGGCGCATAGCTCCATAATTCTCCCACCATAGACTGGCGGGGCCTTCAAGATGATATGCAGCAAAGGTGACCTTGTCAGCCTCCGCTACCAGCGCGGAACACAGTTTGTGAGCGATACTGCGAAGCCAGTCATTAGCGTCGAGAGGCTCGACGGAGTGGTGGAACGTGGGTGGATGTAATTTGATAAAATCACTGAGTGACACCACGTTAGTCCTCTGATGGTGTGCTGTGTTCTGTTCAATACGCTCCAACAAACGGTTGGTCTCCCGCTTGTTTCTCTCAGCTTCCATCATAACCTCGGCTAGGGAAGGGGGATGAGGCAGATTTGCATCCCTGACTTCACTGCCTTCGGCCTGCTCTTGGGGAGCAGGGTTGGTGCGCGTGTTGACCATCCTAGGTAAACAAGACAACGATTTAGTCAGGATGATAAAATTCCGACGTAGGATACATAATGTAAGGAATAACTCGGAATGCAAGATGATCATCCGTATGACATGGTAGATACAGAAACTGCTTCTTTTATTCCATCGTCATACACACCATACAGGGTTTAGTACAAGACCAAACAAAGTACTAATACGGTGAAAAGAGGATTACATCTCATCGGAGGCATCCCAAGCTCCTATACATTATTTTTCTACACCTCCGGAAAGAGTACAAACTGGGTCATATCCCACGAGTCACGCGGGACGATAGACGACATAGTTAGTGCGAACTAGTGTTACTACCACTAACTCAGACCGATCCGTAGTAGTCCTCGTAGAAGTCACCTCCATAGCCTGGAAGTTCAACATGATCATCCGGAAACAGACGGTCTCGCGGAGCTTGTGGACCATAGGGGCTAGGATGAGGCCTTGGACCAACAGACGGTGGCCTGCGGGGACCGCGAGGTGGGGTGATGCCTCCTACATCACGCCAAACCATCACGTCCGGCAGAGCAGATCTCACAGGATAGAGATCACGCATATCTGAATATCCAGCTTGCACCGCCGGTGCGAACCGAGTCAAAGTGGCCCAGTGGTCAGCACGGGTATTGAAGAGCTCTAACCTCAAGGCCCGATTTTCACGGTCCTTATCCTCGAGCATCTCAGCAGTGGTGCGAGTCCGTGAATCCTCCTGAGTGGGGTCAGCATAAATAGCCTGGAGATACCCTTGTGCTCCCGGAAGTGATCCTGGCATATACCGGAAATCAGAGTCCCGAAATAAACCAGATCTGACTCGCATAATGGTCATCATAGAGTAGGCGGCGTCCTACACAGCCATCTCAATGGTAACCCCGAGTCCATAGGAGCAGTGAAGAGGCTCGATGGATCCAGGATAAGATGGAAATATCCTGACAGTGCAGAGATACTGGCTTTGATTAAAGTCCCGAAATTGCTCTTCGACCGTGTACTCGGGATACCAGCGGTATCCAGCCTCAGTCATTACCCTGACCAACTTGGCAGTATGGCCGGGTACATCTAGACATCGAGTCAGGCGAACCACTTGATTGAGGTCGCGAGTGGCCATCTGAAAGCACAATCATAATGCAAAGGCATTAGAACTTCTAGCAAAATTTCGGCAGCATAACAGCTGTAAATGCTCAAAAGGATTTTGAGACATTTGACAAAGGATTTCGTACACACTCAACATCATCATATCAAAGTTCTGAAACCATTCTAACAACATAAGGTGGTAGTAGAACTGAACTAGGCTTGAATCCATCAACTTATAAGGTACTACTGATTAGTAACTCGTGATCCTGATAGAGAGAACAGATCCTAATTCCTTAACCCCCGGTGGAAGAATGGAATGACTCAGATCAGAATGTCATAAGAATAAGGAATAAAAGAGCCTTACGTTCCAACCCACAAACAATTCCCCTACATATAACTAAAGAATTTCTAGACTCAACATCGACCAGTTTGGCTTGGAGAACCTACAGGCAGTCCGGCTTTGATGCCAACGCTGTCAGGACCCCGACTCGATATCACATCGATCTAGCCGGTAACACCTCATATCACTTTGCGGCCTCACGCACGGTATTCCCACGGGTGTCGCCTTACCTTTGCCCGGGACCGTTTGCGCCTTTTGGCTCACGTATATGATAGTGTAGCTAGCATCCATATGATAAGGAGCCCGGGCTGACATGACTAGTCGTAAACCCAAAGTGGCACAGACTTACAGGGACAGGCATCCATGACCCAGCTTCGAACGTGTCGGTCATCAGCAAGTGGGTCCGGGCTGTAGCACTGGGCTAGCAGGACTCCGGTACTCAAAGCGTGACATTTCCCCGAAGGGACAGACACAGGAACGAAGAAGGACACATGCCGGCCAGCCTAAGTGTTCCAGAGCAGTAGCAAGCTACCATGGCTCAGCGGTAACACTAGGAGACATTTCCCGGTAAGAGAGGCTACTAAAGATAAACAACTAGATAGTCAGATCCCACACATACCAAGCATTTCAATCATACACACAATATGCTCGATATGTGCAAATACAACGAAGCATCACAACATGACTCTACGACACAAGTACTTTATTTAAGGCTCAGGGAGCCATACATAACATACACAAAGGTACGGGTCTCACGGCCCAACATACAAGTCATACAGTCATACATACCAGCAGCGGAAGTACATTGTCTGAGTACAGACAACTAGTAAAATAAAAGAGGCTTGGAAAGCCTAGCTATACTACGTGGTCCATCACAAGCTCAGGGTCACCACCTGGGTCTTTAGCCTACTCGTTGATGTCAACGTCTACATAGAACCCATCAGAAGGGGTTGCAGCGTCTTTTGTAAAAATGTAGATTATAGCAACATGAGTACAAAGGTACTCAGCAAGACTTACATCAGATCCTACATACATGCATATTTTCAAGAAGGGTTGGTGGAGTTATTGCAGCAAGCCAGCTTTGACTCATGGCTAGGCTATCCTACGATACTCCAACTTGAAATGGTTTTGCGCACACGAGTCCACTACTCACCACTTCAATACACTACCGGGGATCCACCTCCGTCTTCCTACGGAAGAGCCATCCTCGGCACTCACACTTATCTTGAGGTTTTTAGTAGTTTCCATTTACTTGTCTAGGAACTGTATAGGCAACCAAGTAGTCCTTTACTGCGGACGCGGCTATTCGAATAGATTATGATAACCCTGCAGGGGTGTACTTCTTCATACATGTTTCCACCACTTAGCGTCTGCACACGACATGTGCTCGGCAGACTTCAAGCGAAAGCCGACGTGGGTGTAGACCACGACCTACCTAAACACTTAAGCCTCTAGTCCAGGTTTATCGCCTATTCAGGTTCCATCCGCAGGGAGTCCGGCCGAGGTTTCCCATACGGCCCCGAACGATGTGAACAGGGTTCCCGAGATACCTAACGGGTATTCGGTACACCGTGCCACGTACCTACCGCATCACAGCCCACCCCTACGGTCAGCGCTGTCCACGGCCTCCAGTAGGCTACAAACATCAGAAACTACATGCAACTCCTGGACTGAGGGCTAGGGTGAATAAGAAGTCGAGCGGGGTCATATTTCAGGGCCCAATGCATGGTAGTAGCTGTATCTTAAATCACACATACAGATCTCAGTGCTTAAGGTCGGCTTCAATGAAACAACCCACCATGTACTCCTACATGGCCTCTCATCGATACCTTTACCAAATCGTGTTCACCACACCACTCTCATTACCGACATAATCATTTCACTCTAGCCCATCACCCAGATGAACCAGACCTGACACGACTCTAAGCATAGCAGGCATAGCAAGGTAGGAACAACACATACATATGGCTCAATCAACTCCTACACATGCTAGTGGGTTTCATCTAGTTACTGTGGCAATGACAGGTCATGCAGAGGAAATGGGTTCAACTACCGTAGCACACAGCAGTTTGAAACGCGTTGTCTTAATGCAGTAAAAGAGAGCAGGAGCGAGAACATGGGATTGTATCGATATGATCAAATGGTTGGTTGCTTGCCTGATGGTTCGATGCACGGATATGATTCTTCGTTAGGGTAATCACGGTACTCCTCGGAGGCAGAACCTGTCGCAAAGGACACCGATACACAACCATCACCAAACAATGTGCAACAATATGATGCATGCATGAAACATGGCAAAATGAGTGTGTTGGGCTAATGCAACTAAAACCAGAAGGGTTTGAATAAATTTGAATCAAAGATTCAAATTTCAAACTCAAACATGGCCTCTTTAAGTGCTTTTCCTTGTTCTGCTTAAAACATCAATTTAACTTGTTTGATCATGCATGAAAATAGTACAGATGGATAGATTGGATTTTTCTGATCATTTTTCATATATAACTTGTCCAATTTGGAGTTACAGAATAAAAGTTATGAATTTTTGAAGTTTAAATAATATTCTGGAATTTCCTGATTTAAATTAAATCCAGAAATATAATTATTGCGCCAGCATGACGTCAGCATGACGTCAGTGGTCAACTGCGGCTGGCTGGGGTCAAACCTGACGTGTGGGGGCCACACGTCAGTGACAGGGGGATTAAACTGGGTTAGTTTAATCCTAATTAGAGGTTAGTGGCGCTGGGGCCCACTGGTCAGTGTCAGGGGTTAACTAACAGTGGTTAGCGCTAATCCTAATTAGCTACAGGGCTGGGCCCACCTGTCAGGGACTCAGGGGGGGGGGGTGCCGTGGTCAAGGTGGGTCAAACCCACCGGCGACGTGACGCCGGCGAGGCCCGAGACGGCGGCGCGACGCGGGATCGCGCTACAGGGCACGGGCGAGGCCGTGCTTGGGCTCGTTGGAGAGCCCTTGCTCCCGCGCGTCGAACGGTGGCCGTGGCTGGGCCTGGGGTGGCCGGAGTCGACGGCGGCGAGCTCGGCTGCGGCTGCCGGAGTTCGGGTGCGGTCGGGATCGACGTTGCAGGGGGTTTGGGGAGGCGTTAGTGCGTGCTGCGTGCTCCTGGTGAGGTGAGGAGCACGATAGTGCGCTCGGTTGGGTGCTACGGTGACCGTGGCCACGACGGCGACATCGCCGGTGGCGTGGAGCTCTCGGCCAAGGTGGGGCTAGGGCCTAGAGGTCGGGAGAGACCAGGGGAGAAGGGGGAAACGATCCGGGGGCTCACCGCGGTTGCAGTGGGCGTCGAAGCGGGCTCGGAGACGCGCTGGAGACGACGAATTCGACGGCGACGATGGTCGGAGCCCGAAGAGGGGAACGGCGACGTGGCGGCGATGCAGGGCTTCCGGGGAGCTGTGGAGCGGTGGGGAGGAAGAGGGGGTCGTGGCGGAGCTTCTGAGCTAGTCGGGGGAGCGAGGGGTGGCCGGAGATGGCTGCTATGGCGAACGGCGGCGACGGTGGTGTTCGGCCGTGTGAGAGAGAGAGCGAGGGAGAGGAGGGGAGAGCCGGGGGAGAGTGAGAGAGAGCAGGGGGGAGGCGTGGCGTCGTCCAGGGACATCGAGGCGAGGAGGGGAGGGCAGGCAGGCAGGGAGAGAGGTGGCGTGGCGCGGTGGCGCGCGCGCGCGCCGGCCACACTCCCCTCCCTCTGTCGGGACGAAGACGACAGAGGAGGGAGGTGGGCTGGGCCGGCCAGCTGGCTGGGCTGCACAGGGAGGAGCCCAGGTAAGCTTCTCCCTTTTTTTTCTGTTTTCTAATTTCTGACATTTGTTTTTGATTTAAATAATATATTAAATCATTTATTTAACTTATGCCAAATTTTGCAGGAGCTAGATATATTATTTCAGAGCTCCTTTATAAATGGCATAATATTTGGACATATATTAATATATATAATTAATATATTTCCAATGCAAATATTTATGCATTAATTCCAAATGCCCAAAATAATTAGCTATGAGCTCTTAAAAATATTGGTTTGATTTTTATCTCTGTCCAATATTTTCAGAGAGCAACATGAGCATTTTCTTGGACCTTTTTGGAGAAATTTTTATTTGGATCATTTTCAAAATGATTCTGAGGGTTTCACAGATCCCCATTTCAAGTTTCTGATGAAAGAGGAAACATGATGCAACACTCTAATGCATGGCTAGCTAGGATGTGACAGTAGTACCGCTCCCCGGAGCCTTACAACCGCTGCCCCACCCGGCTAGTGCCGCCCGGTTGCGGTAGTAGGAGCGGATGTAATTTTTTACATCTGCACCTGCCGCGGTAGTACCGCTTTCGCCCTGCGGTAGTACCACGCTAGGCAGTCAGGCAGTAGTACCGCCCCTCGGCAGTACTACTTTGTCGAGTTTTTGCTACTTCCGTTCTTTTGCGAAAGTATGCACGGAAGTTCCCCTCCCCCCTATCAGGACTTTTTGCCTCACGGTAGTACCGCCCTGATGGTGCGGTAGTACCGCGCGGGCGGAAGTACCGCCCCAGCTTGCGTCTGTTTCCCTGGCTGGGGGTCGCGGCAGTACCGTAGGGTGGTACGGTAGTACCGCACTACCGTGCGGTAGTACCGCTTGGTTGCAAGCAGTACTACCGCGCGGCCTTGCGGCAGTACCGTTGGCCATGCGCGGTAGTACCGCTGGCCGCGGGCTGGTAGGTGGGTAACGGTTGGATCTTTTCCACACACTATATAAAGGGTCTCCTTCTTCCCCGTTGACTCACCTCTTCCACCATTAAAAGCTCCATTATTGCTCCAAGCTCCATTTTCGCCCGATCTCACTCCCTAGCCAACCAAACTTGTTGATTTGCTCGGGAGTGGTTGAGAAGGCCCCGATCTACACTTCCACCGAGAGATATTTGATTCCCCCTACTAATCCCTTGCGGATCTTGTTACTCTTGGGTGTTTGAGCATCCTAGACGGTTGAGGTCACCGCGAAGCCATAGTCCATTGTGGTGAAGCTTCGTGGTGTCGTTGGGAGCCTCCAATTGAGTTGTGGAGATTGCCCCAACCTCGTTTGTAAAGGTTCGGTCGCCTCCTCCAAGGGCACCAATAGTGGAATCACGGCATCTCGCATTCTGTGAGGGCGTGAGGAGATTACGGTGGCCGTAGTGGCTTCTTGGGGAGCATTGTGCCTCCACACCGCTCCAACGGAGACGTACTTCCTCTCAAGGCGAAGGAACTTCGGCAACACATCCTCGTCTCCACCGTCTCCACTTTTGGTTATCTCGTGCCTTTACTTGTGTAGCTTATTTGTTTCATATATCTTGCTTGCTTGTGTTCCTATTTGTGTTGCATCATATAGGTTGCTCATCTAGTTGCATGTCTAGACAACCTATTTTGATGCAAAGTTTAAATTGCTAAAGAAAAGCTAAAAATTGTTAGTTGCCTATTCACCCCCCCCCCCTCTAGTCAACCATATCGATCTTTTCAACCCGTATGACGGAAACTAAGGTGGCAAGAGTGGAACAAAACACCAGGCACAAGGTTGAGCCTTCCACCCTTTACCAAGTATATAGATGCATTAAAGTAAATTAGATATAATAATGATATCCCAACAATATCCATGTTCCAACATGGAACAAACTTCATCTTCACCTGCAACTAGCAATGCTATAAGAGGGGCTGAGCAAAAGTGGTAACATAGCCAAACAACTTGCTAGGAAAGGTGGGTTAGAGGCTTGACATGGCAACATGGGAGGCATGATATAGAAAGTGGTAGGTAGTGCGGCATAGCAATAGAGCGAACAGCTAGCAAGCAAAGATAGATGTGATTTTGAGGGTATGGTCATCTTGCCTGAGATCCCGCAAGGAAGAAGAACGAGTCCATGAAGAAGACAAACGGACGTAGTCGAACGGATACTCACAACTCCGGAACGGAACCGAAGCTAACGAGAGAAGCAACCCAGAAAGAACCAGGCAACATAGTAAACAACAATCACATAAACATGGCATGATGCACAACCAAGTATGATGCATGTCCAGTTTAAATATGCATGGCATGGAAAAGAGTATCAAACAATACTACAAATTAAGTGGAGTTCAATATGCAAACGAGTTGCATATTGAAGGAACACCACATTTAATTATTTAGTTCTCTCCCGTTTAAACTACTCAACAAAATTAAATGTTGTTCAAACATGGAAAGAGGTGAAGCATAAGTAAACTAAACATTTAGACAAGTTTAAATGAGGCCGGAACAACAAACAACAATTCCGGTAAATCCCCATTTGCATTTAGCAATTTAAAGCAAACAACAGTTTTAACATTTTAAATGTTATTAACATGATGCAGATGACATATGCAAGTTTATGAAAATTTAATGAAAATGTTGATAAGAGCATTATGAAGCATTTGTCACCGTGGTGGAAAGAAAGGGTGCCACGGCGACGTATCCGAAAATGATGCCACGACACCATATCGGTTCTGGTAGCTCACAGATATACCAGTGCAAAGGAAGTGTGACGGGAGCGTGCAAAAGATGGTGGGGTGATCCCAGTTACAGGGTTCCCACGGGTGGACGGCATGGCAACGAGGAGGAACAACTAACGTTCACGAGCGAATACAACAACCAACCATGCATCTCATACAACACAAGCATTCGTCCACGGGCGGTCGTTCTCGGCGGTTATACCTTCGAAGCGTGCATTTTGAAGCGGATCGGTTCGTAGAGGAAGTAGTCGTTCACAGGTCGTCGAGGGAAGTAGTAGTTCATGTCCGTAGATGTTCGGGGTCACGACACGGCACTTGACGTCCACGGGGTCTTTAGCGATGGTCGTGGTACATGTTCTGTAGACGTTCGTGCGGCGGTGGTGGTACACGTTTTGAAGGGGAAGTAGAGGTTCTCGCGATCTCGACGATGGTAGTGGTATATGCCATCGGTAATCGAACATTGTGATCCGGAGAGGGTACTTGCCGGATCCACAACACTGTAACCGTTCATGGCAGAGAACTTGATGTTCACGGTTCTTCCAGAAAAGGCGTGGTACTTGGCGAAGTGCACGTCGACGGTAGTCAAACTTGATATTATTGATTCATGGGTCTTCGGCGTCGGTAGTCGTATACATATTATAGAGAAACTTGGTCTTGCGAAGTGGTACTTGACGGTAGTGGTACTTGACGCGTCCGAGGGTCGTCGTATCGAGGTACTTGGAAAAATTCTCGGAGAAGATGCTTGACGGTTCGGGTACGGTTCTTGGTGTGTCGTTCTTGCCAAACCAAAACCCAGCGAGACAAAAGGGACTCGGGCGGGCAGCAGCAAGGAGGCGATGGTGCGGCGGGAAGCAGCCAAAGGTGCACGGGGCAGTGGAGAAAAACTTGGTGCTCGAACATGAACAACATCTGCCTGAGGCTAGGAGCTCCGCAGTGGCAGTCATGGCCCGCGGACGCGACAGCGAGGCAAGGGAGCTCATGGCTACGGCGTGCCTTCAGGAGCGAAGCATGGGTGCGGGCGCGCGTGGAGAGGCTCGAGGTCGCCGACAGGGTTGCGAGGTGGCACCGCGACGGTGCGGAAACGACGGCTCCAGCGCTGGGATACCCAGATCTCGCCGGAGTCGAGACCAGAGGCGGGCGGCGCGACTCCCTGAGGAGCTGGGCGTCGTCCTCCACGTTGCCCTGCTCGAAACAGGAGCAGGCGCCGGTGGGACTTGGGCGGCCATCCATGGGGGTCTCCTACCTCGTGGTCGCCGGCCAGCGCCGGTCCTTGAATGACGAGGCGAGCGAAAAGAGCACGGGGAGGCAGCAGGCGAGGCAGAGCAGAGGCTCGCCGGTGGGATTGAGGAGATCGGGCGCGGGGCGACGCGATGGGGATGATGGGGATCGAGAGGAGAGGAGGGCGCTGGGATTGGACGAGAGAGGCTGCGAGGTAGAGATGGGGGTCGGGCGCGTGCTGGGGAGCTCCTCTCCCTGGCGATGCGGTGCAGTAGCGAGAGGCGGCGGGAGGAGGAACGAGGAGGAGGTGGATCGAGCGGGGGAAGGCTAGGGTTACAGCGGGGGTGCGGGCTGAGCTGCTGGAGTGGATGGGCCTTAGAGGCCGGCCCAGTTGCTGCTTCTTGTTGGAGTCCCAAATGGGTTGGTTGGGTTCTCCCTCCCTCTCCCTCACTCTTTTAAGAGAAAAATGAAGAGAAAGAAAAGGGAAGAAAGAAAAGGTTAGAGAAAGAGTTTGGTCACAGGGATAATTTCCCCGGACTCACAAAATTGTGCACGGCCAGAGAAAAATACATTTGACACCGCTTGGAAGGATTGCATTCGAACGTATTTTGAATGTGATTCAAATAAGTTTGAATTAGGAAAACATTTTTTGGAGAGTCCAAAACTGTTCGGAAATTTGGTGGAGCTCGGGAAAGTGATGAAAGGATTTATGGAAAAAGTTTGAGGTCAAGAAAATTGAGATAGAAAAGGCATGGAATTGTTTTGCAAGTATGTTAAGGTGAATTCCAAAATAGTGGAATATTTATTATAGCTCCCTAATATTGGGAGGATAAGTTATAAAGAGAAGTCACCCTTCCCTCGATTTAAATGGATCGAAG
The DNA here is from genome assembly GCF_018294505.1 of Triticum aestivum. Lineage (NCBI taxonomy): Eukaryota > Viridiplantae > Streptophyta > Magnoliopsida > Poales > Poaceae > Triticum > Triticum aestivum. The sequence continues at coordinate 206,795,283 of NC_057794.1, forward strand.
ATCCATACGATTTATTTAAAAGAGTTCTGAAATGGTTGCAATATTAATGACATGATGACATGATGCAATACAAAATATGCAATGATGCATGCAACAGACAAAACAAAACACCCGACGAAACTCGGAAAACATGGAAGGCATTTGAAGCTCCGGTCATGGGGCGTTACATTATGGTTCCGACAAAACTGATCTACCCGAACGATGTGGGTTTTCTCACATTCTCTGGGATAACTCCTTCATCGAGGCTCCTCGGGTTGGGGAATAACCTTTTCCTCAAACATGTGTCCTTTTGTCCTAGTGAGGTTCTTCCAAGACTGGGTCTTCTTGTCTGGCGGCTCTGTCGCCAATACTAAGCAACTATCGAGATCTCATGGTGGTCGACCATTAAAGGTTTCCCCTACAGGAAATAGGGCCTGGGTTAAATCTCTCCATATATACTATGGTTGGCAATGATTGCCTGTGAAGGGTTCTGTCGGGGTAATGGGCCACGGGTAGGCCAACCCGAGTCCCATAACCTTTCAAGACATCGGGGCAGGCTGCGCCCCTCAAGACCCCAAGGCGAAGAGCCGCCTCCTGAGGAGTCGACGACAGGGCGGCCGACTGCCCGCTCACGGCCGAGTCCCAGGGACGACTTCCAGAGAAGCCGGCTTTGGGGAGTCGGCCGGCGACTCCAACAAACCCATGACCTCATCGAAGGGGACGGGGCAGGGGCGTGGCTACAGTGAAGCCCAATCCCGCCCCTTACCAAGGACAGGCATGGCCACAGCACGCCGTACTCGGGAAGATCTCCGTACGGCGTGGCACTGTTGCCCTGCCGGCCCTGACATCAGCACCACAGTACCGAGTCCTGCGCCCACGACAGCTTGTCTGAACGGCCTGGAAGCAGCAGGTCCCACCAGTCAGTGAGACCCTAGGAGACGGCGAGAGGACCGCCAGTCGGATCCGTCAGGAGTAGGCCCAGGGAGTCGGCCGAGCCCTCCCCCGGGCCCCATGCACCATTAATCAAGATGTGATGGGGAGTGGCAATAGTGATTGCCCGCCAGGCGGCGGGACTGTTGCCACGACCCCATGACCAAGCCCGCCTCATCAGAAGCACGGCTACAGTAATGAGCAGCCGGCAAGACCCGCCCGCGGCGGACGCGGCCTGTCTGCTCCGTACCAGACCAGTCGGCGGGGCCCACCAACCGGCGGGCCCCAGCAGTCGGCAGAGAAATCGGAAGCCAAAGGCACTGACAGCTGGGCCCGCGCCCAGACGAATTACCATTGTACCCCTAGGGGGTAGGCCTATATAAACCCCCCAGGGCACCCATGCAAAGGGTTGGAACCCAGTAGCTCTAGACCATACCAGATAGAAGGAGAGAGCTAGCCTTGCCCTCTCCTACCTCTAAGAAACAACTCAAGGAGTAACTGTGTAAACACTTGGCCATAGTGATCATGCAGAGACCCCGCGGAGCAGCAGTAGGGGTATTATCTCCCCGGAGAGCCCTGAAGCTGGGTAAGATTCGCCGGCGTGCATGTCTTCGCCTCATCCCGTTTCTAGGCACCGGCGACATTCTACTCGCCCCCACCATGATAAGCCATCCATTGGCATATGTCGCACCAAACCCCCGACATTTGGCGCCCACCATGGGGCCTGGTTCACCGCTGTCCGGAGATCTGTTCTGGACGGGAACCCTTTACCTCCCTGGCGAGCGCAGCCAGCCAGGCACGCCAGATGAAGTTTGCATCAACGCGCTGCGCGGCGTTGAGATCGCCTGCGCAGCCAGCTCCTTGGCCAAACTTGTCGGCGAGGTTCGCCTCTCCGACGAACCTGCGTCCGATGTAGGCACGGGCGGCCCCGAGAGCCTCCTCGCGGGCCTCCTTGATCAACTCCACGTTTCCGGCGAGCCTGCCGTAGACTTGGAGTTCGTAGGCTCCACCGACCCGATGTTGGTCGACTCCAACACCGTGTCGCTCGACGCATTCCCCACCAACATGGTGGTCTACAACAAACCTCTCCCCCACATAGAGAGCGACGGAAACACCGTCACTGAGGTTCTAGTCATCAGTCATGACGAGTTCCCTGGCGGAGGAGCGCCCGACTCACTCGGCGCGGCGCTGCAAGACCTAACTGCTCCCATTCCGGAAGATGCTGACGCAGAGACGTTAGAAGCGCGCCACCTTTAGCTCGTTGAAGGTGCGAAGAAGCTGGCCAGCATGAGACGCTTGTCAGAAGCTTACCAGCGGGAGATGGATCGCGCCGTTGGCGGCTCGCCGGCCCCGGCAGGCCCCAGCCGCCTTGGCGCGGTCCAGCAGCACGGTGTAGCCATCGCCAGCCTGTTTGGGGCTAGCCGTCACATGTACGCTACACCAGCGGAGAACATCCGAGCCGCCCAGGAAGCGGCGGATGAGCTAGACAATTTCGAGGGCGAAGAACGCCGCCTCATGATGGAGCGAGTCCAGCGGCTCCTCGACGCGGCTGCCGCACAGAACGAGGCCGGCTGCTGCACAGAGGCGCCGCAGTGGCCAAACGACGACCCGCACCGAGATCAAGGCGCGACGTCTCGGACACCGATTGGCGGCGCCCGAGGAAGAAAGGACAAGGAGTCGGCTGTCAGCCACAGTCGGACTCGCATTACCATAGAGCGCGACCGAGATGGCCGCGAGAGCAGTGGAACGACGGGACGACTGTCCACCTCCCCCTCCCCGTAAGGAGAGGCGAGTCTCCCTGCCGCCTGTTGACCATCCGACTCTCGGTGACCGCCTTGGCCGCCAAGAGGGAGTTGGAGAGAATGACGCCCGCCACCGGATCGACCGACTTCACCGGTCCCTGGCGCTGGAAGAAGAAGACGAGCTGGGTCCGCCTTGTTTCAGGCCCCGCATTCGGGACGAGCCCTTCCTAGAGGGTTCACGCTCCTAAGAGACACGCCCAAGTATACCGGCTCCGTGAAACCGGAAGACTGGCTAGTCGACTACTCCACGGCTGTCAGCATAGCAAACGGCAACAAGCGTGTCGCCGTAAAGTACGTTCCGCTCATCCTCCAGGGCACGGCCCGGACATGGCTGAACAGCCTAAAGCCCCGCAGCATCAACAGCTGGGTCGACTTCACCGAAGCGTTCGTCCGCAACTTCACTAGCACGTACAAGCGTCCTCCCAAGCCTCGTCAGCTCTCCTTGTGCGTGCAAGGTCCTGACGAGTCGACTCGCGACTACCTCACGCGTTGGGCTGAGCTCCGGAGCTCCTGCGAGGGCGCGCACGAGGTGCAGGCCATTGAGTACTTCACAGCCGGGTGCCGAGAAGGCACCCTCCTCAAGCACAAGCTCCTCTGCGACGAGCCAGAAACCCTCGACGAGCTGCTGATCATAGCGGACAAGTACGCCACGGCCGACTCCTCCATGAAGGCGGAAATTCAAATCAGCACAACTGGCAAAGTGGCTCCTCAAGCTCCAAGAACTCCGGCAGCAGATGCCGGCCGGCGACAACAGCAGGGCAACAACAAGCGCAAGGCCCCGCAGCCAGCTTCCAGCAGCCGGTAGGTTGCGACCGTTGAAGCCCAGCAGCCAGAAGAGCAACCTCCGCCCAAGCGACAGAAAGGCGGCAAGCCTAACTGGTTGCCGGCCTTCTCCTATGAGCAGACCTTGGATGGACCTTGCAAGTTCCATAGCGGCGCAAAGCCGTCGAACCACACCACCCGGAAGTGCCACTGGCTCACCAGGATCGCCAAGGGAGATGGCCTCCTGCCACCCCCGCCTGCTGGGCAGCCTCCTCCGCCTCCACCCCAGCAGCCGGCAGTCAGGCCAGTCGGCGCAGTACAAGACGAATACCCTGAAGAACACGGAGCCTATGTGGTGTTCACCAGTATGGCTGATGATCGACGCAGCAGGCGGCTGCAGCGACAAGAGGTGAACGCAGTAGCCTCAGAGATGCCAGAGTTCATGCACTGGTCTGAGAAGCCCATCAGCTGGAGCAGGGCTAACCACCTAGAAGTGATGCCGAGTCCGGGCTCCTACGCCTTGGTCCTGGACGCCACCTTTGCTACGGACAAACGGGCCGCGCGTTTCTCGTGAGTTCTGATAGACGGGGGCAGCAGCATCAACATCCTGTACAAGGATACCATGGAGAAGTTAGGAATCAAGCAAAGACAGCTTCAGAGCAGCTGAACAGTGTTCCACGGCATTGTACCTGGGCTTTCCTGCTCGCCGATCAGCAAGATCCTGATGGACGTCCTCTTTGGGGACAAAGATCACTTCCAAAGAGAGTCTGTTTGGTTTGAGGTGGTGGACCTTGAGAGCCCATACCATGCGCTACTTGGCTGACCCGCCTTGGCCAAGTTCATGGCGGTCCCCCACTACGCTTACCTCAAGATGAAGATGCCCAGTTCTAGGGGAATTCTGACTGTGGCAGGCGACTACCGGAAGTCGTCAGCTTGCGCAGCTGAGAGCAGTCGGCTGGCCGAGTCCTTGGTAATCGCAGCTGAGAAGCAGCTCCTTGAGCGAGTTGTGGTGATGGCCGACAAGCAGCCTGAGGTATCGCCTAGCCCAAAAGAGTCGGAGGCTGAGGGTTCGTTCAAGCCGGCTAAAGAGACAAAGAAGATACCCTTGGATCCGGAGCACCCAGAGAGGTACGCCATCGTAGGTGCAAACCTCGACAGCAAATAGGAAGGCGAGCTCATCGATTTCCTCCGTGAGAATCGGGACATCTTCGCATGGTCCCCCAAAGACATGCCAGGTGTACCGACGGATTTCGCCGAGCACAAGTTACATGTCCGATCTGATGCAAAGCTGGTCAGGCAGCCCCTGCGCCGCTTATGAGAAGAGAAGAGAAGAGTTGTCGGAGAAGAGATAGCCCGACTCCTAGCAGCCGGCTTCATTATGGAAGTTTTCTTTCCGGAGTGGCTGGCAAATCCGGTCCTGGTACTAAAGAAGAATAGGCAGTGGAGAATGTGTATTGACTACACGAGCCTCAACAAGGCCTACCCCAAGGACCCATTTGCCCTACCAAGAATCGATCAAGTGGTAGACTCCATAGCCGGATGCGAGCTGTTGAGTTTCTTGGATGCATACTCAGGATATCACCAGATCAAGCTGAACCCGGCTGACAGATTGAAGACCGCCTTCATCACGCCGTTTGGAGCATTCTGCTACCTCACCATGATGTTCGGCTTGAGGAATGCCGGCGCCACCTTTCAGCGTTGCATGCAGAAGTGTCTCCTCAAGCAGCTCGGCAGGAACGCCCACGTCTACGTGGACGATGTAGTGGTGAAAACGGAAAGTGTGGAACACTGCTGGAAGACCTCAAGGAGACCTTTGAGAACCTGCGCCGGTTCCAGGATCAAGCTCAACCCCGAGAAGTGTGTCTTCGGAGTACCAGCCGGCCAGCTGCTAGGTTTCCTGGTCTCTGAACGCAGCATAGAATGCAACCTAGTAAAAATCAAGGCCATCGAGAGAATGGAGGTACCCAGCCGACTGCTGGATGTGCAGAAGTTCACCGGCTGCTTAGCGTCCATCAGCCGATTCATCAGTCGGCTGGGCGAGAAAGCTCTCCCCTTATACCAACTCATGAAGAAGACCACTTTTTTCGAGTGGAACCATAAGGCGGACGAAGCTTTTCACCAGTTGAAGAAGATGTTGACTACTCCGCCTGTCCTGGAGGCTCCAACTCCCAAGGAACCTATGCTCCTGTACATCGCCGCCACCAGCCGGGTAGTCAGCACAGTCATTGTAGTGGAGCACAAGGAGGAAGGCAAGGCGCTGCCTGTCTAGAGACCAGTATATTACCTGAGCGAGGTACTGTTGACCTCCAAGCAGAACTACCCCCACTACCAGAAGATGTGCTATGGCGTACACTTTGCTGCCAAGAAATTGAAGCCTTACTTTCAAGAGCATCCAATCACGGTGGTCTGCACGGCCCCACTTGCCGAGATCATCGGTAGCCGAGATGCTTCTGGTCGAGTGGCCAAGTGGGCCATAGAGTTGGCTCCTTACACCATCTACTACCAGCCCCGCACCGCTATCATATCACAAGCACTGGCTGACTTCCTCGTCGACTAGGCCGAGACCCAGTACCTGCCTCCAGCACCTAATTCCACCCATTGGCGGATGCATTTCGACGGCTCCAAGATGCGCACTGGCTTGGGAGCCGGCGTCGTCCTCACCTCTCCCAAAGGCGACAAGCTCAAGTATGCGCTGCAAATCCACTTTGCCGCCTCCAACAACGTCGCCGAGTACGAGGCGCTCATTCACGGGCTCCGGCTTGCCAAAGAGCTTGGCATCCGCCGGATCTTGTGTTATGGTGACTCGGACTTAGTGATCCAGCAGTCGTCCGGCGACTGGGACGCGAAAGATGCAAACATGGCGAGCTACCGTTTCCTCGTGCAGCAACTCAGCGGGTATTTCGAAGGATGCGAGTTCCTTCATATACCAAGGAATGACAACGACCAAGCAAATGCATTGGCATGAATCGGCTCTACCCGCCAAGCAATACCATCTGGTGTCGCCCTTCAACGCCTTCTCAAGCCGTCCGTCAAGCCCTCGCCAGAATCAGACTCCATCTTCGTACCAGATCCTCTCGAAGACGTCGGATCCGACTCTAGAGCCCCGGCAGGCGGCACGAGGATCTCGACAGATGACTCTGGAGCTGCCATAGGTGAGGCTAGCCCAGGGACTGCGGAACCCGGCCTGGGGACTGCGATGGCGGACTCGAAGATTCCAGAACTCAGCCCAAGGACCGCGCCAGTCGGCCTGGGGACTTCATCAACCCAGCAAGCGGCTGTTGACTCCAACCCGCCGCCTCCCAGCCCAGCCGCCCTCGTCCAAGTCGCAGTTCTGGTAGTCGAAGAAATAGCAGCACCCTCATGGGCCCAGCCCATCCTCAAATTCCTGGTGAACAAAGAGCTACCAACTGATGAGACCTCAGCTCGGCAAGTACAACGCCGGGCGGTAGCCTATACCATAGTTAACATAGAGCTGGTCAGGCGCAGCGTCACTGGTGTCTACTAGCGCTGCATAGAGCCAGAGCAAGGCCAAGCGATTCTCAAAGACATCCATCAAGGCAAATGCGGCCACCATGCGGCTTCAAGAGCACTCATCGCCAAAGCCTTTCGGCACGGTTTTTTCTGACCGACTGCCTTGGAAGAGGCCAAGGAGTTGGTCCAAAAATGCAAAGGATGCCAAAAGTTCAGCTCCAAGCCGCACCAGCCGGCTTCTGCACTCAAGACCATCCCCATTGCCTGGCCTTTCGCAGTTTGGGGTCTAGACATGGTGGGACCATTCAAGACAGCACGAGGTGGTTTAACTCACCTACTTGTCGCAGTGGACAAGTTCACCAAGTGGATAGAAGCGAAGCCAATTAAGAAACTGAACGGACCGACTGCCGTGACTTTCATCACCGATATCACAATTCGGTATGGCATACCACATAGCATCATCACCGACAACGACACAAATTTTGCCAAAGGCGCCTTGGCCCGCTTCTGCGCCACACAGGGCATCCGAATGGACCTAGCGTCCGTCGCCCACCCGCAGTCAAACGGCCAAGTGGAGCAAGCAAACGGCATCATCCTGTCCGGCATCAAGCCTCGGTTAATCGAGCCTCTGGAGCGCTCGGCTGGCTGTTGGCTCGACAAGCTGCCAGTCGTCCTCTGGAGTCTGCGCACGACTCCAAACAAGTCAACCGGCTTCACGCCCTTCTTCCTCGTCCATGGTGCCGAAGCCGTCATCCCAACGGACATAGAGTTCGACTCCCCACGAGTCACCATGTACACCGAGGAGGAAGCAGAAGAAGCACGACAAGACGGCGTCGATCTGCTGGAAGAGGGCCGGCTGTTGGCACTCAGACGGTCCAGCATCTACCAGCAGAGCATGCACTGGTACCACAACAGGAAGGTCAGGCCAAGATCTTTCCAAGAAGGCGACCTTGTGCTCCGGCTGATCCAGCGAACAGCCGGCCAGCACAAGCTGTCGGTGCCTTGGGAAGGCCCTTTCATCATCAGCAAAGTACTGGGCAACGATTCCTACTACCTAATCGACGCTCAGAAGCCTCGAGCACGCAAGAGGGACGACTCCGGCAAGGAGACAGAGCGGCCATGGAATGCAAATCTCCTCCGAAGGTTTTACAGCTGATGCAGTATGTACCACGCTACCTTTTGTATTAAAGAACCAAGACTTCAGGCCCCCTGAGGCGAGCTCGGGGACTGCCCTCTTTTGTCTGTATGATAAAAATTATGACTGCAAGTATGTTACTCCTTTTTATGCCGTTTGGCACCGGGCTCGACAAATCGTCCTGGGGACGTGCCGCCTTGCACTATGAATGCTTCCTACAGTCGGACAAGTAGTGTGTAAACGCCCAAACCGTCTCCTGTCAGAAGCCGCAGCTCGCAAAGCGACTGTACGGTGGGCAGCAGTAAGGTAGAATGGGCATTCGCATGAAAAATGGCTAAGGACTCAAAGCATAAAACATAGCTCAAGACGGCTTCCAGCCTTTCTCGCAAACCGACTCTCGGATAGTCGAACTGCCGCTTCCTATCCAACTTGCTCAAAAAAAATCTTGAAATTGGCTAAGTACTTGCTTTCCCAAAGTAGCCTAGCACTTGATCTAGCAACAGTCCGCAGAGCGGTTGTCCGATTGGCAAGGCAGACAAATAAGAGAAAGCGGCAAAGGAAAAAAGCCAGAAGAACAATGAGCAAGAAAAGATATATATATATATTTACATAACATAGGCCCTTGGCCAAATTGTCGAGTAGAGGTTCAAAATAGACCCCGCGGGTGGAATTGTGTGAATTAACAAGTTCTTCAAAGACTACTGAAGCAGATAAAATAAAAGATACATCGCCAGCTTAGGAGGCGGCAGACGGATTCGAAGGGTCGGAGGAGGCGCCAGCGTCAGGCGTCGGGGCAGCCGGCTGGCTAGTCTCGGCCTGATCACCTCCGGCGGTAGTCGACTCGGTCACACGCGGCTCATTGCTGGAGGCGCGGTCGGGCTGAGGCTGGCCGTCTGCTCCGTCTTCTGGTGCCTCTGCCTCGCCTCCATCCTCCGCCTCGTCCTCCTCCTCGACGCTGGAGCCAATCACCTCCGCCGAATCTTCGCCGTAGTCTGGGTTCATCCCAAACCACTCCGACGGTACCTCCTCGCCGTCTTCAGACCGCTCGGGGATGAAGATGCTGGTGTCGGTGTACTCGGCGATCGGCGCAACATGTTTGACGAGGGCATCTTCCGCAGCCGCCAGCTCCGGCTGGGCCTCCGACCGAAGCATGTCCAACCGGTCTAGATCCAGCCCCGGGTACCACGCCTTGACGAACTCCAAGGCCCGGCGCGCTCCAGCCCGGGCCGAAGAGCCCTTCCAGGCCTCAAGACGACCAGCCGCGACCTCCAGCCAGTTGGCCGTCAGGCTGGGGGTGCACGGAGCCTGCATATCCGGCCAAAGGGCAGCAATCGCCTGGGCATCGATGCGCCGAAGCCGGCGCAACATCCGGTGAGCCAGCCGGAGGCGAGCCTCGATGCTCAGGATGTGCTCATCAAGAATTCGGGGGGCATCGGCGGCGATCTCTGCGCCCCCCGCCCTCCGACTTTCACGGTCGGCCTCGATGGCTTGGATGGCGGCCTGCGACTGCCCAGGGAAGAAGTCTGCAAAGACGCGAAGAAACGAGGAAGCTAGTCAAAAACCAGGAGTCGGCATGATTTAAATCGGCAGCTCGAAGAAAGAAAATAAAGAGACTCACCATCAACGATGTCTTCAATCTCGTGGAAGCCGGAGGACAGCAGCGCCTCCTTGTCAGACCAGGAGGAGCGCTCGCTCGCGAACTCAGCCAAGAGGGTGGTTTCCGTCTCCTCCGCCTTCCTCTGCGACTTCACAAGCAGCTCCTTCTGCTCTGCCAACTGAGTGGCCAGCAGATCGCGCTCTGTGGCGAGCCTGCTGCACTCCTCCCCTTTGGCGCGCAACGCGGAGTTGGCTTCGCTCAGCTGCTGTTGAAGAGTAGCGTTGGCTCCTGAAGAAAAGGAAGAAAGATAACAGTTGTCAATAAAGTAGGTCGCCGGAGAGATCCGGCGCGACTGCTTAGCAGTCAGCCCGAATCTCGGGGACTACAGTCCGCGGGTGCGCTAGCGCGCCCCCGCAGAGAAGAAAAAAGGACTTACTCCGGCTCTCCGGCAAGTCGGCGGTCCGCTTGCCCAGCTCTTCAACGTTATGGTTGAAGACAGTGACGCGGAGGTTGTGGTAATCCTGCGACAAGCATTTCCGACAAAGTTAGTACCCAGAAGTTCATCAATTGGAGTTCCGGGCTGCCTGCTCAGCAGCCGGCCCGAACTCGGGGACTACACCCAGTGGGTGCGTTGGCGTGCCCCCACAGAGAGGAACAAGAAAACAAAGACCAAAGGAAAAAGCATACCCAGACGGCTGCCCGCGATGCTAGGAACGCCTTGGTGCAACTCTGGAGAGCGTCGCCCTCAACACGGAGCTTCGCCTGGACGTCCAGGAGCGCCTGGTTCAGCGGCCCTGTGCCGCCTCCTCGCACCCACCCAATAGGTGCGGCGCTCCTCGCTTCAGTGTCTAGGGCCGCCGAGCTGGCGGTGCTGGCTTCTAGGGGGCGGGGTGCCGAAGTCGCCTTCTCCAGACGACGGTGCGTTGGCGAGCCGACTTGGAGGAGTAGCCTCACCACGGCCTCGTCTTCGGTCGGCGGCACCAGAGGGTCCGCCGGCTGCTCGCCTTGCGCGCCCTCAGACGGCGGCGGAGGCGGCGGCAGAACGTTCGCGTCTAGAGTAGAGGGGTCGCTGCCTTCCCTCTCCTCAACGGGGTTCTCCCAGCCGGCTTCTCCAGTTGGCCCCGTGAACTCCAGAGGCGGCAGCGTAGAGTTCAACGGGGTGACAAGCACTGCCGACTGGCGGCGTGCGGCTTCCTTAGCATGTTGCTTCGCTGCGGCGGTGGCTTCGGCTTTCGCTAGTTTTTTCTTAGCGGAGGCCTCCGCCCTGTCGGCCTCCGCCTTCTCTAGGCGGAGGGCCTCTTCTTCGTTGCGCTTCTCTTGCGCATTCCACTCCGTCGCCTCCCAGAGGTCAGCAGCGGGGTCAATCCGCCGAGTGGTGGCAGACGTCTCCGCTGACCCCATGACGGAGGCAGCGGCGACCCGCTCAAGAGAGAAGGGAGCCCTAAAGCAAGAGGGGCAAGCAGAGACTCAGACAAATCACGAAGAAAGAGTAAAAAACTTTGAAGACAGAATACTTACGCGGAGACCAACGGCGGCTTCTTAACTTCCTTACGGAAGCGGATGGCCTTCGCAGCTGCCTCGTCCCGCCGGGTCACCGCAGCCGAGCCCTTGGGCTTCTTCGGCCAACTGCCAAACAAGGTCGGCACGGCCCTGCGCTTCTTCCCGCCGCCTGGAGCGCCCAGCGCGGCAGAAGAGCCCGCGCCAGGCTGGCTGGCTCCTGGCCGATGGCGAGGGGCGACTTCTCCCTCGGCGTTGTCTTCAGGCCAGTCGGCGAAGCTAGCCGAAGGCCTGAAGTCGCCTGCTGTCCCCCCTCCTCCCTCGACGTCGTCTTCTAGAGCCGCCGCCCCCAGATCGGGGTCATCGACGTCGCTCTCCGCCCGGTCGGCGAGGAACTCACGGGCCGGCCCCGAGGTGCCGGCTGGTGGGTGAAGAAGGGGATTCTAACCAAAGCCGACTGGTCAAAACAAAACTCGGCAAGAAGAAGACAATCTGAAGAAAGAAAAGAAAGGCGACTCACCACGGGCGAGGGGTTGGCACGGGAGTACGGCTCCTTGCTGAATCGCCAGTCCTCCAGGAGCCTGCTGTCCGAGAGGTAGTTCACCATGAAGGCCACCTCTTCGTGAGTCATGTCCTTGGTGCACATCCGACTTGGGTCGCGGTGCCCCCTCATCTGGCATATCATGTGAGGGCGGCCTTGGAGTGGGAGAACTCGGCGTGAAACGAAGGCGGCCAACAGGTCCGGACCAGTCAGACCCTCCAACTGCGTCAGCACTCGGAGTCGCGTGATGGCGCCGGCTCCCGCAGGCGTCAGCGACCTGGCCCGATACGACCAGTTGGGCAGTCTCCTAGCCGGCGGGCCGGCTTCGAAAGCCGTCAGGTTGACCCAGTCGCCCCTCGTGGCGACGTTCCTGACATAGAAGTAGGATCTCTGCCACATCTTCACCGACTTTATCAGTAAGATGGAGGGGAAGGGATTGTCGGCCCCCGACCTTCGCACGACGATGAAGGCGCCACACTGAGCCGGCACGCCCGCGGCCTGGGTGCCGAGCTTGGAGAAGAAGAACTCCCCCCAGAGCTCGAGGGTGGGGAGGAATCCAAGGAAGCCTTCGCACAGGGCCACGAAGGCGGACAGCAGCACCACTACGTTGGGGGTGAGTGGTGCGGCTGGAGACCGTAGAACTCCAGGAAGGACCGGAAAAAACTGCTCGCCGGCAGCCCCAGCCCGCACAGGTAGTGCGAGCGGAAGATGACCCGCTCGCCCTCCTGCGGTGCGGGGGAAATCTCCCCCTCCGGCGCAAAGACGCACCTGCACGCGATCCTCGCCGGGAAGCCGATGGGTCCGGCGGAGGAACTCAATGTGGTCTTCATGAACTTCGGAACCGTCCCAGGTGCTGGAGTGCACTGGGGGAGACGCGGCAGCGGAGGAAGAACTCATCGCGAGCTGTCGCCGCAGGATTCGCTGGAGCTTGGGCGTGTGGCGGAGCGAGGAGCAGCAAGGAGGAGGAGAGCGAGGAGCAGCAAGGAGGAAGAGAACGAGGAGTAGTGGGAAGGAGGGGCGCGCGTGCCCCCCTCTTCCCCTTACTTATAGCCCCGTGGGCTGCGAAGCCGAGGGGCGGACGTGGGGATTTACTGCGCCCACAACCCCACGACCCCCACGTTCAACGTAAAGTTACTGCGCGCAGTAACTCCACGGGAATCCCAACCGTCCCCCAGGGCCGCAGCGGATCCGCTCGGGCGCCAAGGCGTGGTAGTGGTGGGCCCCGCCTATGGGCCTGTCCCGTCGCACGTGTAGGCTGGGTGGACGGCCTGGCCACGTGCCCTCGCGTGACAGGCGAAGAACGGCGGCGGCCTGGAGGCTTAGCTAGCACGCCACTTAAAATCCCGCCGCGACGTTCGAAATACTGAGCAAGTAGGAATTGAGTGAGTCCGAGTTGGGCAAGTCCGACTCCTTCTAGATGGCCCGGCAGAAGTCAATCAAAGACCATGTGTTGAGCACCCGGAAAGAGAAACTGTTGAGGCTTCTCGGCCGATCGCCCGTGGCGCCTCACCAGCTTCGGAGACTACTGTCGGAGTAATGGGCCACGGGTAGGCCAACCCGAGTCCCATAACCTTTCAAGACATCGGGGCAGGCTACGCCCCTCAAGACCCCAGGGCGAAGAGCCGCCTCCTGAGGAGTCGACGGCAGGGCGGCCGACTGCCCGCTCACGGCTGAGTCCCAGGGACGACTTCCAGAGAAGCCGGCTTTGGGGAGTCGGCCGGCGACTCCAACAAACCGATGACCTCATTGAAGGGGACGGGGTAGGGGCATGGCTACAGTGAAGCCCACTCCCGCCCCTTACCAAGGACAGGCATGGCCACAGCACGCTGTACTTGGGAAGATCTCCGTACGGCGTGGCACTGTTGCCCTGCCGGCCCTAACATCAGCACCACAGTACCGAGTCCTGCGCCCATGACAGCTTGTCTGAACGGCCCGGAAGCAGCAGGTCCCACCAGTCAGTGAGACCCTAGGAGACGGCGAGAGGACCGCCAGTCAGATCCGTTAGGAGTCAGCCGAGCCCTCCCCCGGGCCCCATGCACCTTTAATCAAGATGTGATGGGGAGTGGCAATAGTGATCGCCTGCCAGGCGGCGGGACTGTTGCCACGACCCCATGACCAAGCCCGCGTCATTAGAAGCACGGCTACAGTAATCAGCAGCCGGCAAGACCCGCCCGCGGCGGACGCGGCCTATCGGCTTCGTACCAGACCAGTCGGTGGGGCCCACCAATCGGCGGGCCCCAGCAGTCGGCGGAGAAATCGAAAGCCAAAGGCATTGACGGCTGGGCCCATGCCCAGACGAATTACCATTGTACCCCTGGGGGGTAGGCCTATATAAACCCCGAGGGCACCCATGCAAAGGGTTGGAACCCGGTAGCTCTAGACCATACCAAATAGAAGGAGAGAGCTAGCCTTGCCCTCTCCTACCTCTAAGAAACAGCTCAAGGAGCAACCGTGTAAACACTTGGCCATAGTGATCATGCGGAGACCCCGCAGAGCAGCAGTAGGGGTATTATCTCCCCGGAGAGCCCTGAAGCTGGGTAAGATTCGCTGGCGTGCATGTCTTTGCCTCATCCTGTTTCCAGGCACCGGCGACGTTCTACTCGCCCCCACCATGATAAGCCATCGGTTGGCATATGTCGCACCAAACCCCCGACAGGTTCCATTATCCTGCCATTCTATGGTTTTTGGCTTATCATGTCGACACTCTTCTAAGGTTTTCAAGGCTCTCTGATTTTCCGTCAACATATGATAGTTCATGATAAAAGTCTCCGGTAGAGGGGGCAATCCATCCCGTACTTGAACCATTACTACATACGCAAATAGTGAATCACGTAGTCTAACACTTGGGCATCCTCACAAGCATTGCAGAAATTATCTTGTCCTTGAACTGGGTTCGGGTAAATCCATTGTTTTTGCAAGCTGAACAAGACATCTAACGTTTCTTCACAATTCTCGGGTTGTCGTATCCTCCTAAGGAACGTCTGCAGATGGAATAATAGCTTCTTCCAATATTTCTTCTTCCCGGGAGTTCTTGAACCTTATTAATTTCCTGGGCTTGTGGGTTATGGGTCCACTACAATACTTGCATAGCTTTAACTCATCATTTGAGTTACTATTGTCCCATATTCTTGCATTATACCTCCTTAAATTCCAATATTACTTCATCCCTTCATACTCTTGAGGTAATCATAAAAACTCAACCTTATATTATCTAAACTCAATTTTGTGGAATATATTTTTCTATCCATTGGTCCAATGTTCACACGGAAAAATATCACCATTAAGATAAAATGTACTGGATTATCTGTAAAACATATTATTTTCATATCAAATCCTTCACTAAATCCTTAACCAAATATCAAAACTCCAACTGCAAAAGTACTCTATTACATATGCTGCCAACCACATGATTTGGTATGGTCAAGCACTAATTTCATCTTTATTCATTGGTCTTCCTTGGAAGCTTCAGTCACACTAGAATTGTGTGGAGTGTTCCTTGAAATCTTCAATCTTCTGTTTCATCATAGTGGCCTTGAGCTTCATCTCCATCATCTCTGTATGTACTTCCCTCGGGTATTCCTGAGTATGACGGAGTCTTGCTTCAAGTATTTCTCTAGTCTGACGTATGGCTTCCATGGCAGCTGCACGAACAGTGTCGAAGAAAGTTGCTCGTGGTACCCGTGAGATGAAGAAGTACTGCCCCATAGTCTTTGGGCAAACTCCTTTCTCACGGTGAAGGTGTACCTCCACATACCAAAGTTCCACTCCATTTTCCATGAAGGAGTATCCTTTGTAGACTACATCTCCTTCAAGGTGTATATGCTTCATCATGTCCTTCTGGATTTTTTGGTAATCATGATTACTTGTCAGGGTCATGGTCGTTTCCGGGCCCTTGAGGAAAGACTCATAAAGAGTTGTCATCTGCAGGTGTAAGATAGAAGGGGTACTCAGAATCCCCAGGTATCATCCTTGGGTGAA
This sequence comes from Triticum aestivum, assembly GCF_018294505.1. Classification (NCBI taxonomy): domain Eukaryota; kingdom Viridiplantae; phylum Streptophyta; class Magnoliopsida; order Poales; family Poaceae; genus Triticum; species Triticum aestivum. The sequence continues at coordinate 206,810,975 of NC_057794.1, forward strand.
ATGTGGTTATTTTTCCGGGAAAAGTTTGGATCAGCTTGTCCATGGGTTCAAGGTTTATGTCTAGGCGAGATAGCGAGAGAGGTACTCATAATCAACAAACAACTCATGACACCTCATATGAGATTCCAAACATATCAACTTTTATTACTTCATGAACTATTACAATTCCCATTTCATAACTCAACATCCCCAATGAAAATAGAAGTGTATTCCACATCTATTACATGCTTTATTCCAATATCAAGATCTCAACTACTCTGCTCAAGCTTTCCTCGAGTCTGAACATTCTCTGGCAAAATTCCCTACTTCCTTGCTGCGTAAACAAATGACATCAGACAAATCCAGGGGCTTCCTGGTGTCTATTTTGGTTCCTTGGGTTCTTGGCTTCCTTGCTGGGCATTTGCTAGCGTAATGACCTAAATCCTTGCACCTGTAGCAAGTGATATGACTCGGGTCCTTTTCTGCAGAAATTGGGTTGTTTTGGGCATACATGCTCTTTCTCTTCTCGGACTTCTTCGTAATGATCAAAGCTTCTATTTCCTGAGGATCAAACTTCACTTCTGCTATCGGGAAGTCTTCGGGATACTCTTCTCTTTCCTTTGTGCAATACTGGGAATAATGTCCTTCTGCTCCACATGAATAGCAAGCATTGGAGAAAAATCTGATTAGGCCTTCTTCAGGGTCTTCAACAACTTCCTTCATCACAGGTTCTTCTAAACTTTCCCTGCGGGCTTCTTTCTGCTGCTTCGTAACTTCTTGTACCTTGGGGTAAATTTGACATTGATCCAGGTAGTGTGTAGTTCCTTCACACAAGAAACAAGTAATTTGCCCAGTCAGGCATTCTTCCGTTGGGTGATTTTCCTCGCAATGAGGGCATCCGTCCTTGTGTTACTCCTGTGTGTGCCCTATTTCTCCGCAAATCTTGCAGGCACAAGGTTTCTTCTTCGGGTTATCATAGTGTTTCTAGATAATACGGGATCCCAATAGAGTCATCTTGAATTCCTCCCAAGTTCTTCCCCATTAAATCCTTGTATGGCTTGATGCATTTTCCACTAGGTTGCAGCACTTTCTGTAAAGCACTGAAGAGCATATTGAACCTCATACTTCCCTGGAATCAAATTTTTCCTGAATTGATTGTACATTTTTTATCCATAGCTCTGCCTTCGGCTGGGTCCTTGGTCCAGAGAATACAAGTCCATCTTCATTCATCATCTATCGGGTCCAACGGTTTTGGGATGGGATACAAGAAATAGAGAGGGAAGCACCCAACGCAAACAATATAGTTTTGAAAACGGGTTTTATTTGCGGCTGTCGGAAAAACATCGAACAAATGACAACTCACAAATCGTCGCATCTACCGTAAGTTTATAACAGGGGTTTGGTCTTCTAAAGGTCAAATAATTCTTCAAGTCTTCAATTTCTTCGAGTCTTCAGGGTCTTCAAGGTTTGTAGCTTCTTTTCTTCAAATACACGGTGAAATCCTTTTACTCTGAAGAGGTCATCGGTTGTCCGATATCTTGTCATTCTCAGGGTGGCTTCAGTTGATCCTCAGAGTGGTTGAAAGGGAATACTGTAACTATTTGAGGTAAGAGGGACTATTTGATAAAATCGGAAAGATGAGAAGATAGAGTCTTTTTGAAAATAAAGTTTTAGAGATATCCTATCCTAGGGGCTTTCTATGGTCATGTCCTACAGTCAACCTAGCTCTGATACCATCTCTGTAGAGACCCGACCTCAGACGGTCAAGCCTCTGTGTATCTGTGCCATCCCTAGATCAGTATGCTGGCACAAACAGTACATCAACGTATATATCAAAGTGCAATCACATGTATAAGTAATGTAAAACTGATATATATACCTCATAAGTCTCAGCGGAAACAATCAATCGGGTGTGGAGCCCCATCAACGCCATCGGGGTTGAGTGTAGGTCGTAACCCTATGACATAACTCTTACTCGTCGGAGAAAAATCCTGCAACATGATACGTTGCAGCCATGTAGGTCAGTACATTGAATGTACCAGCAAGCTCACAATAAGAGAAAGCGGATGATAAAACTATTCTATATGCAATATGGCTTAGTGGCTTTGTATCTGAGTTTTGTTTGCATAAAAGCTGGTTTTATTTTCCCTACATCAAAGGAAAATCAGGAGTCTGTACTATGGAGTTTTCGATAATGACATGGTTCCGCCAACCGATGTCTCATAGCCCAAATCATCATAAGTTGCCCACAATTAACTTATCAGTCCAGTTTTGAGAGTTCCAAGATAGATCCAAGTCCCGATGCTCAAATTGTCCATAACCGGGGACACGGCTAATTGATTAGGTTTTAACCCTCTACAGAGGTTTGTACACTTTACCCGCAAGATTCGATCCCTCTTTTTACATTCTCGCACTTCAGGGTGTTTGAGAACAAGACGACCGAGACATTGTCTTCCGACGAGTTCCCCTGACCACTGTCCGGTGCTCAGCCAATCCTACCATAGTTCTACATCGGCTAGCGACGTCCCAGCCAGAGTCACAACTAAGGTCAACCAATCCAGAGCCCATAATGACTTGCGGTTGCACAGGTAAGCTTCCAGGCATGAAGTATTCTTCTGTCTCTTTGTGTCTGGGTGAAGCTTTTCGCAAGATGTCATGGCACTTCTCCATGCATCCCGGCCATCCACTGGTTGCTCTAGGGTGCCCATCAAATCCGTCCTTCACCCAGTAGTGTGTATTGAATTCTTGTCTTGAGTCTCGAAATCTTGAGGTCTTGAAGTCTTGAGGCCTTGAAGATGCAGTCCTTGCAAATGCCATCATGGAGTTGTCGTCATTGACATAGAGTCCTCCATTCTCACACCACTCCCGAGCACTCATGCCAACCCCGTCTACTATGGCGCAACATTAAAACAAATCACATCCCGGGCTTGGTAATAGGAAGATGGGTTTCCTACCTCATGCATACTACTCAACTACAAGGATTCAATATCACTACTGGAGGGATTGTTGCAAAGATTCCACTAAATGCAATAAAAACATAGGTATGAAAGAATGATCAAAGTGAACTTGCCTGGTAAGGTGATGAAGATAACAACGCGCTTGAAAATAACTTGATACTATTCGTCACTCCGTTGTTAATCTATAATAAACAAACATGACATTCATATAAGCAAGCATTCTAGCAAGCAATTCTAAAAATCATAAAAAAACAATCAATAAGAAAACCCAATACAAAACAAAGAACACATCGAAAGAACTAATAGGGGAAACTATAAAGAACCTACTAGGAAAACCTTTTGCCTTAACTACAAAAATAGTTTTGTCCTAAGTAAAACTTAACAACAAATAAAATACTAAACTAATAACTTTAACAGAAAATAAAATGTAAATAAACCAATTTGACAGAAAGTATTTTTCATAAAATTTTAGTAGCAAAAAGAAACAATTAAAAATCTTTTATAAAACTCTAATTATGACCTATACAAGTTTTCATACAAAACTAAAGAAAATAATTTTTGTCTACTGTTAAATAACAGAAACAAAACTAAATTTGTCAAAAGTGACAAAAGGAAATAATTTAAAAACAAATAAAACTATAAAGAAAAGGCTAAAACGAAACTAGAACTAAAACAATACTATTTTGCCTAAAACTCTAATTTAAAATAAACTAAAACTAAATCACTATATGCTACTGGATAGAAAAAAATAACAAAACCGTAGCAAAAAGAATCGATCAAAAATACTTTGTAAACCTCAAAATATGACCAAATTAATGATTTGAATTTTTTTTATCAAATTCAAATTTAAACTACTTAAATTTGAAAACTAATGGCACAAACAGAAACTTCATAAAATTTTGAATCTACTACAAAAACAATCACTTAATTTGGATAAACACACAAAAAGATATTAAATATCTAAGATTGAAACTTTTCTATTGTTAAAACAGAAACGAAAGTAAATTTAAAAAACAGATCGGACAGGTGCTACGCGTCGGGCTGCTATTGGGCCTAGAGGATGTGCAGTCCGATCTATAAAATGCTTGGCTGATACTTAACGAAACCGCACGTGCTAGTAAAGAAAAAAAACCTGCCGGCTGAATAGATTAGATCTAAACCATAAATAAATCGAAGTTAAACCAATCTAGTAAAAAACCTACCTATTCGATATAATCTAATCAGGGCCACTGAAACTAGAACGCAGGGAGGGGAATGGCTCACCGCAGCGAGGCGAGCTCCGGCGAGGTCGTCGATGGCGACGATGGCTCGGGGACGACACAGGTGAGGCCTTCAGTGGTCCTCGGCGACGGGGAAGACACCCAGGCGATGCGGAAGACAACGACGATGACGATGGTGGTCGACGGTGAGCTCGGGGTTGACTGGACTGAGCGAGGCGAGCTTGACGGCGCCGACGGTATTCGGTGGTGAAGGGAGCGAATGCTCCAGGGGTCCTTAAGCTTCGACTCGTAGTCGCGGAGATCGGGTGGAGCGAGGGCATGCGGTGGTAAGCTTGGGAAGAGGTGAGGTGTCGGCGGTGAGCTACAGAGCATCAATGGCAGCGGTGGAAGACCCAGACTCCAGTGAGGAATTCCGGCGCGGGTAGGGAAGCTAGGAGGGGGCTTTAGGGGGAATCAATCGAGGGGGAGGGGTATATATAGGGGGTGTGTGCCTGGAGGACGGGGCAACCTCACACTAGGGTTTTGGGCGGCTCGAACTCGCGACAACGCAGCCGTGTTTGGGCGGGGTGCTGCCCGTTTCTTGTGGGAGGAGGGAGACGATGTGGGGCCGGGTCGTCAGTGACAACGGGAAGGGTCGAAGCGGTCGGGCGACAGGGGTGGAGGCGGTTCGGGAGCGAGGCTGTGGGGAGGTGGCCATGGGCCGGCCTGCTGGTCTAATGGGATGCGACGCTAGGTTAGGTTAGCTAGGGTTTTTTTCGAGGACAAAAGAAGAAGTAAAACAGTGAAGAATAAAAATGATATATAGACATATAATGTATCAAAATGTTCAAAAAAAATAAATCCTAAAATATAAACATATTTTCAGAGGCAACAAAAATCTACAAAAGATTCAGAAAAGTCAAACAGCGCTACTTGTGCAATAAAACCCAATACAAAACATTTTTAAAATACCAAAATGATTTCAAATTTATTTTCTCCTAATTTTCCATTGAAGGGAATCATTTTACCCTTATTTACATTTATTTTATTTTTGGAGAAAAATAATTTGAATAAAAACCAAATAACTCCAAATTTAAAATGGTTTTCAAAATACTTTCAAAGGGACCTTAAATTTGATTCTTTTAAACTTTCAGCTCATATTTCATATGATTTCAAGAAGTCATTTTATCTTCTCTCGTGAAAATCATTGAGTTGCATAAAGTTTCTGAATTTGAAATATTTCCAAATGGAATTCAAATAATTTTCAAATCCCTTTTCATTTTCTTTAAAGGGAAGAAGCCATATTTTCTTCACTCTAGGGTTTTGTGATGAAATGAATTTGAATTCATTGGAGATCAAAAGTAAATATGAAAGTTTTTGGAAAGTCCTTTTATTCCCTCTCATTCAACTTAGAAAAAGTTTCAAATTGCACTCAATTTCACTCAATCATGCCCACGACAATCAAACAAACAATCAAAAATATTTATTTAAAATAATATTGTAAAATTTAGAATTTGAGATGTTACAAACCTACCACACTTAAAATGAATCTCGTCCTCGAGATTCGAAGAGGCTAGCAAGAAAAGATTAGGGTATGGGGGTCTTCGAGCAATTCCATTGATCGGAATGGTCTAGTGTGCTACCACACTTAAAAGAGGGTTATGGTTCCGACAAAACTGATGTACCCAGACGATGCGGGTCTTCTCACATTCTCTGGGATAACTCCTTCACTGAGGCTCTTCTGGTTGGGGCATAACCTTTTCCTCAAACACGTGTCCTTTCGTCCTAGTGAGGTTGTTCCAAGACTGGGTCTTCTTATCTGACGGCTCTGTCGCCAATACTAAGCAACTATCGAGATCTCATGATGGTCAACCATTACAGGTTTCTCCTGCAGGAAAAAGGGTATGGGTTGTATCACCCCGTATATCATACGGTTGGCAACGATTGTCTGTAAAGTGTTCCATTATCCTGCCATTCTATGGTTTTTTGGCTTATCATGTCGACAATCTTCTAAGGTTTTCAAGGCTCTCTGATTTTCCATCAACGTATGATAGTTCATGATAAAATTCTCCGGTATGGGGGCCAATCCATCCCGTACTTGAACCATTACTACATACACAGATAGTGAATCATGTAGTCTAACACTTGGGCATCCTCACAAGAATTGCAGAAATTCTCTTGTCCTTGAACTGGGTTTAGGTAAATCCATTGTTTCTACAAGCTGAACAAGACATCTAACGTTTCTTCACAATTCTCGGGTTTTCGTATCCTCCTAAGGAATGTCTGCTGATGGAATAATAGCTTCTTTCAATATTTCTTCTTCCCGGGAGTTCTTGATCCTTATTAATTTCGTGGGCCTGTGGGTTATGGGTCCACTACAATACTTGCATAGCTTTAGCTCATCATTTGAGTTACTATTATTCCATATTCTTGCATTATACATCCTTACATTCCACTATTACTTCATCCCTTCATACTCTTGACGTAATCATCAAAACTCAACCTTATATTGTCTAAACTCAATTTTGTGGAATATATTTTTATTTCCATTAGTCCAATGTTCACACGGAAAAATATCACCATTAAGATAACATGTATTGAATCATCCATAAAACATATTTTTTCATATCAAATCCTTACTTAAATCCTTAACCAAATATCAAAACTCCAACTGCAAAAGTACTCTATTACAAATGCTGCCAACCACATGATTTGGTATGGTCAAGCACTAATTTCATCTTTATTCATTGGTCTTCCATGGAAGCTTCAGTCACACTGGAATTGTGTGTAGTGTTCCTTGAAATCTTCAATCTTCTGTTTCATCATAGTGGCCTTGAGCTTCACCTCCATCATCTCTGCATGCACTTCTCTCAGGTATTCCTAAGTATGATAGAGTCTTGCTTCAAGTATTTCTCCGGTCTGACGTATGGCTTCCATGGCAGCTTCACGAACAGCGTCGAAGAAAGTTGCTCGTGGTACCCATGAGATGAAGAAGTACTGCCCCATAGTATTTGGGGAAACTCCTTTCTCACGGTGAAGGTGTACCTCCACATACCAAAGTTCCTCTCCATTTTCCGTGAAGGGGTAGCCTTTGTAGACTGCATCTCCTTCAAGGTGGATATGCTTCATCATGTCCTTCTGGATTGTTGGGCGATCATGATTACTTGTCAGGGTCATGATCATTTCTGGGCCCTTGAGGAAAGACTGATAAAGAGTTGTCATCTACAGGTGTAAGATAGAAGGGGTACTCAGAATCCGCATGTATCATCCTTGGGTGAAATGTGGTAATTTTTTCGGGAAAGGTTTGGGTCACCTTGTCCACGGGTTCAAGGTTTACGTCTAGGCGAGATAGCGAGAGAGGTACTCACAATCAACAAACAACTCATGACACCTCATATGAGATTCCAAACATATCAACTTTTATTACTTCATGAACTATTACAATTCCCAGTTCAAAACTCAACATCCCCAATGAAAATAAAAGTGTAGTCCACATCTATTACATGCTTTATTCCAATATCAAGATCTCAACTACTCTGCTCAAGCTTTCCTCGGGTCTGAACATTCTCTGGCAAAATGCCCTACTTCCTTGCTGCATAAACAAATGACATTAGACAAATCCAGGGGATTCCTGGTGTCTATCTTGGTTCCTTGGGTTCTTCGCTTTCTTGCTGGGCATTTGCTAGCGTAATGACCTAAATCCTTGCACCTGTAGCAAGTGATATGACTCAGGTCCTTTTCTGCAGAAATTGGGTTGTTCTGGGATACATGCTCTTTCTCTTCCTGGACTTCGTCGTATTGATCAGAGCTTCTATTTCCCGAGGGTCAAACTTCACTTCTGCTATCGGGAAGTCTCCGGGATACTCTTCTCTTTCCTTTGTGCAATACTAGGAACAATGTACTTCTTCTCCACATGAATAGCAAGCGTTCGAGAAAAATCTGATTAGGCCTTCTTCAGGGTCTTCAACAACTTCCTTCATCATAGATTCTTCTAAACTTTCCCTACGGGCTTATTTATGCTGCTTCATACCTTCTTATACCTTGGGGTAAATCTGACATTGACCCGGGTAGTGTGTAGTTCCTTCACACACGAAAGAAGTAATTTGCCCAGTCAGGCATTCTTCCGCTGGGTGATTTTCCTTGCAATGAGGGCATCCATCCTTGTGTTCTTCTTGTGTGTGTCCTATTTCTCCGCAAATCTTGCACGCACAAGGTTTCTTCTTCGGGTTATCATAGTGCTTCCAGATAATACGGGATCTCAATAAAGTCTTCTTGAATTCCTCCCAAGTTCTTCCCCATTAAATCCTTGTATGGCTTGATGCATTTTCCACCAGGTTGCAACACTTTCTGTAAAGCACTGAAGAGCGTATTGAACCTCATACTTCCTTGGAATCAAAATTTTCCTGAATTGATCGTACATGTTTTGTATCCATAGCTCTGCCTCCGGCTGGGTCCTCGGTCCAAAGAATACAAGTCCATCTTCATTCATCATCTATCGGGTCCAAGGGTTCTGGATGAGATACAAGAGATAGAGAGGGAAGCACCCAATGCATACAATATAGTTTTGAAAACGGGTTTTATTTGCGGCTGTCGGAAAAACATCAAACAAATGACAGCTCACAAATCGTCACATCTAACGTAAGTTTATAATAGGTGTTTGGTCTTCTAAAGGTCAAATAATTCTTCAAGTCTTCAATTTCTTCGAGTCTTCAGGGTCTTCAATGGCTGTAGCTTCTTTTCTTCAAATGCACGATGATATCCTTTTACTCTGAAGAGGTCATCGGTTGTACGATATCTTGTCATTCTTAGGGTGGCTTCAGTTGATCCTTAGAGTGGTCAAAAGGGAATACTGTAACTATTTGAGGTAAGCGGGACTATTTGATAAAATCGGAAAAGATGAGAAGATAGAGTCTTTTTGAAAATAAAGTTTTAGAGATATCCTATCGTAGGGGCTTTCTAGGGTCACGTCCTACAGTCAACCTAGCTCTGATACCATCTCTGTAGCGACCCGACCTCAGACGGTCAAGCCTCTGTGTATCTGTGCCATCCCTGGATCAGTATGCTGGCACACACCGTACATCAACGTATATATCAAAGTGCAATCACATGTATAAGTAATGTAAAAATGATATATACCTCATAAGTCTCAGCGGAAACAATCAATTGGGTGTGGAGCCCCATCAATGCCATCGGCAGGTTAAGTGTAGGTCGTAACCCTATGACATAACTCTTACTCGTCAGAGAAAAATCCCGCAACATGATATGTTGCAGCTGTGTAGGTCAGTACATTGTATGTACTGGCAAGATCACGATAAGAGAAAGCGGATGATAAAACTATTCTATATGAAATATGGCTTTGTGGATCTGTATCTGAGTTTTGTTTGCGTAAAAGCTGGTTTTATTTTCCCTACATCAAAGGAATATCAGGAGTCTATACTATAGAGTTTTCGATAATGACATGGTTCCGCCAACCGATGTCTCATAGCCCAAATCATCATAAGTTGTCCACAATTAAGTTATCAGTCCAGTTTTGAGAGTTCCAAGATAGATCCAAGTCCAGATGCTCAAATTGTCTGTAACCGGGGACACGGCTAATTGATTAGTTTTTAACCCTCTGCGGAGGTTTATACACTTTACCCGCAAGATTCGATCCCTCTTTTTACATTCTCGCACATCTGGGTGTTTGAGAACAACACGACCGAAGCATGGTCTTCCGAAGAGTTCGCCAGACCACTGTCCGGTGCTCAGCCAATCCTACCGTAGTTTTACATCTGGTAGCACCGTCCCAGCCAGAGTCACAACTAAGGTCAACCAAGCCAGAGCCCATAATGACTTGCGGTTGCACAGGTAAGCTTCCGGGCATGAAGTATTCTTCCGTCTCTTTGAATCTAGGTGAAGCTTTCCGCAAGATGTCTTGGCGCTTCTCCATGCATCCCGGCCATCCACTGGTTGCCCTAGTGTGCCTATCAAATATGTCCTTCACCCAGTAGTGTGTATTGAATTCTTGTTTCGAGTCTCGAAATCTTGAGGTCTTGAAGTCTTGAGGCCTTGAAGATGTAGTCCTTGCAGATGCCATCATGGAGTTGTTGTCATTGACATAGAGTCCTCCATTCTCACACCACTCCCGAGAACTCATATCAACCCTGTCTACTATAGCGTAGCATTAAAATAAATCACGTCCCGAGCTTTGTAATTGGGAGATGGGTTTCCTACCTCATGCATACTACTCAACTACAAGGATTCAATATCACTACTGGAGGGATTGTTGCAAATATTCCACTAAATGCAATAAAAACATAGGTATGAAAGCATGGTCAAAGTGAACTTGCATGGTAAGTTGATAAAGATAACAAACGCTCTCAAAAATAACTTGATACTATCCGTCACTTCAATGTTAATCTATAATAAACAAACATGACATTCAGATAAGCAAGCATCCTAGCAAGAAATTATAAAAATCATAAAAAATCAATAAGAAAACTCAATACAAAACAAAGAACACATCGAAAGAACTAATAGGGGAAATATAAAGAACCTACTAGGAAAACCTTTTGCCTTAACTACAAAAATAGTTTTGTCCTAACTAAAACTTAACAAAGAAAATACTAAGATAATAATTTTAACAAAAAATAAAATGCAAATCAACCAAGTTAACAGAAAGTATTTTTCATAAAATTTTAGTAGCAAAAAGAAACAATTAAAAATCTTTTATAAAACTCTAATTATGACCTATACAAGTTTTCATAGAAAACTAAAGAAAATAATTTTTAAAATAAAATTGTCTACTGTTAAATAACAGAAACAAAACTAATTTTGTCAAAAGTGACAAAAGGAAATAATGTAAAAACAAATAAAACTATAAAGAAAAGGCTAAAATAGAACTCGAACTAAAATAGTACTATTTTGCCTAAAACTCTAATTTAAAATAAACTAAAAATAAATCACTATATGCTACTGGATAGAAAAAAACAATAACAAAACCATAGCAAAAAGAATCAATCAAAAATACTTTGTAAACCTCAAAATATGACCAAATTAGTGACTTTAATTTTTTTATCAAATCCAAATTTAAACTACTTAAATTTGAAAACTAATGGCACAAACAGAAACTTCATAAAATTTTGAATCTACTGCAAAAAGAATCACTTAATTTGGATAAGCACATAAAAGATATTAAATATCTAAGATTGAAACTTTTCTGTTGTTAAAACAGAACCGAAAATAAACTTAAAAAACCAGATCGGACAGGTGCTACGCATCGGGCTGCTATTGGGCCTAGAGGATGTGCGGTCCGACCTATAAAACGCTCGGCTGATACTTAATCAAACCGCACGTGCTAGTAAAGAAAAAAAACAGCCGGCTAAACGGATTAGATGTAAACCGTGAATAAACCGAAGTTAAACCGATCTAGTAAGAAAAACCTACCTATTCGAACTAATCTAATCAGGGCCATTGAAACTAGATCGCATGAAGGGGAATGGCTCACCGCAGCAAGGCGAGCTCCAGCGAGGTCGGCGGCGGCGACGGCGGCTCGGGGGCGACACAGGCGAGGCCTCCGGTGGTCCTCGGTGACGGGGAAGACACCCAGGCAATGCGGAAGACAACGACGATAATGATGGTGGTCGACGGTGAGCTCGGGGTTGACTGGACGGAGCGAGGTGAGCTTGACGGTGGCAGCGGTGTTCAATGGTGAAGGGAGCGAATGCTCCAGGGGTCCTAAGCTTCGACTCGTAGTTGCGGAGATCGGGTGCAGCAAGGGCATGTGGTGGTAAGCTTGGGAAGAGGTGAGGTGGTCGGCGGTGAGCTACAAAGCATCAATGGCGGCGGCGGAAGACCCGTACTCCAGCGAGGAATTCCAGCATGGGTAGGGAAGCTAGGAGGGGGCTTTAGGGGGGAAACGATCGAGGGGAAGGGGTATATATAGTGGGTGTGTGCTTGGAGGAGGGGGCGGCCTCGCGCTAGGGTTTTGGGCGGCTCGGACTTGCGACAGCACGGCCGTGTTTGGGCAGGGTGCTGCCTGTTTCTTGCGGGAGGAGGGAGACGATGTGGGGATGGGTCGTCAGTGGGAACGGGGAGGGTGTGAAGCGGTCGGGCGACAGGGGTGGAGGAAGTTCGGGAGCGAGGCCGTGCGTAGGTGGCCATGGGCTGGCCTGCTGGTCTAGTGGGCTGCGACACTAGGTTAGGTTAGCTTGGTTTTTTTTAGGACAAGAGAAGAAGGAAATCGGAGAAGAATAAAAATGATATATAGACATATAATATATGAAAATATTCAAAAAAAAGAAATCATAAAACATGAACATATTTTCAGAGGCAACAAAAATCTACAAAAAAGTCAAACAGCGCTACTTGTGCAATAAAACCCAATATGAAACATTTTTAAAATACCAAAATGATTTCAAATTTATTTTCTCCTAATTTTCCATTGAAGGGAATCATTTTACACTTATTTACATTTATTTTATTTTTGGAGAAAAATAATTTGAATAAAAACCAAATAACTCCAAATTGAAAATGGTTTTCAAAATACTTTCAAATGGACCTTAAATTTGATTCTTTTAAACTTCCATCTCATATTTCGTATGATTTGAAGAAGTCATTTTATCTTCTCTCGTGAAAATCATTGAGTTGCATAAAGTTTCTGAATTTGAAATATTTCCAAATGGAATTCAAATCATTTTCAAATCCCTTTTCATTTTCTTTAAATGGAAGAAGCCATATTTTCTTCACTCTAGGGTTTTGTGATGAAATGAATTTGAATTCATTGGAGATCAAAAGTAAATATGAAAGTTTTCGGAAAGTCCTTTTATTCCCTCTCATTCAACTTTCAAAAGATTTCGAATTGCACTCAATTTCACTCAATCATTCCCACAACAATCAAACAAACAATCAAAAATATTTATTTAATATAACATTGCAAAATTTAGAATTTGGGGATGTTACAAACCTACCACACTTAAATTAATCTCATCCTCGAGATTCGAAGAGGCTAGCAAGAAAAGGTTAGGGTATGGGGGTCTTCCAGCAATTCCAATGATCAGAATGCTCTAGTGTGCTACCCTACTTAAAACCAGGGCTATGGTTCCATCAAAACTGAGGACCCATACGATGTGAGTCTTCTCACATTCTCTAGGATAACTCCTTCACTAAGGCTCTTCTGGTTGGGGCGTAACCTTTTCCTCAAACACGTGTCCTTTCGTCCTAGTGAGGTTCTTCCAAGACTAGGTCTTCTTATCTGACGGCTCTGTCGCCAATACTAAGCAACTATCGAGATATCATGGTGGTCAACCATTATAGGTTTCTCCTGCAGGAAAAAGGGTCTGGGTTGAATCTCTCCATATATCCTATGGTTGGCAATGATTGCCTGTAAAGGGTTCCATTATCCTGCCATTCTATGGTTTTTGGCTTATCATGTCGACACTCTTCTAAGGTTTTCAAGGCTCTCTGATTTTCCATCAACATATGATAGTTCATGATAAAAGTCTTCGATACGGGGTCCAATCCATCCTATACTTGAACCATTACTACATACGCAGACAGTGAATCACGTAGTCTAACACTTGGGCATCCTCACAAGTATTACAGAAATTCTCGTGTCCTTGAACTGGGTTCGGGTAAGTCCATCGTTTTTGCAAGCTGAACAAGACATCTGGCGTTTCTTCACAATTCTCGGGTTTTCGTATCCTCCTAAGGAATGTCTATTGATGGTGTATATGCATCACATGTCCTTCAGGATTTTTGCGTAATCATGATTACTTGTTAGGGTCATGATCGTTTCTGGGCCCTTGAGGAAAGACTCATAAAGAGTTGTCATCTGCAGGTGTAAGATAGAAGGGGTACTTAGAATCCCCATGTATCATCCTTGGGCGTAATGTGGTTATTTTTCTGGAAAAGGTTTGGGTCAGCTTGTCCATGGGTTCATGGTTTACGTCTAGGCAAGATAGCGAGAGAGGTACTCACAATCAACAAACAACTCATGACACCTCATATGAGATTCCAAACATATCAGCTTTTATTACTTCATGAACTATTACAATTCCCATTTCATAACTCAACATCCCAAATGAAAATATAAGTGTATTCCACATCTATTACATGCTTTGTTCCAATATCAAGATCTCAACTACTCTGCTCAAGCTTTCCTCGAGTCTGAACATTCTCTGGCAAAATGCCCTACTTCCTTGCTGCGTAAACAAATGACATCAGACAAATCCAGGGGCTTCCTGGTGTCTATCTTGGTTCCTTGGGTTCTTGGCTTCCTTGTTGGGCATTTTCCAGCGTAATGACCTAAATCCTTGCACATGTAGCAAGTGATATGACTCAGGTCCTTTTCTATAGAAATTGGGTTGTTCTGGGGATACATGCTCTTTCTCTTCCTAGACTTCTTCGTAATGATCAGAGCTTCTATTTCCCGAGGGTCAAACTTCACTTCTGCTATCGGGAAGTCTCCGGGATACTCTTCTCTTTCGTCTGTGCAATACCGGGAACAATTTCCTTCTGCTCCACATGAATAGCAAGCGTTGGAGAAAAATATGATTAGGCCTTCTTCAGGGTCTTCAACTACTTCCTTCATCACAGGTTCTTCTAAACTTTCCATGCGGGCTTGTTTCTGTTGCTTCGTAACTTCTTGTACCTTGGGGTGAATCTGACATTGAGCCGGGTAGTGTGTAGTTCCTTCACATAGGAAACAAGTAATTTGCCCAGTCAGGCATTCTTCCGCTGGGTGATTTTCCTCGCAATGAGGGCATCCATCCTTGTGTTCTTCCTGTGTGTGTCCTATTTCTCCGCAAATCTTGCAGGGACAAGGTTTCTTCTTTGAGTTATCATAGTGCTTCCAGATAATACGGGATCTTAATAGAGTCTTCTTGAATTCCTCCCAATTTCTTGCTCCATTAAATCCTTGTATGGCTTGATGCATTTTCCACCAGGTTGCAGCACTTTCTGTAAAGCACTAAAGAGCGTATTGAACCTCATACTTCCCTGGAATCAAAATTTTCTTGAATTGATCCTCCATGTTTTGTATCCATAGCTCTTCCTCCAGCTGGTCCTCGGTCCAGAGAATACAAATCTGTCGGCATACAAAAGTAGGGGCTCCCCTTTTGCACCCCTTAACTTGTGCACGGGCAGTCAGAGCCGTGCCCACGGCCGCAATAAGCAGGGCAGGGGTGGGATGCCGGAGCAACGCCAAGACTAGAGACGCAAAGAGAGCAAGAGGGCGATATGGACTCCCCCGACAAGACTCTTGCTAGGGTGGCTTCCACAGCCTCGGTAGGATCCTTGTCGGGGCAACTTACCTGACGCCAACAGAGCGTACCACCCTTGAGACCAAGGGGTACCCACACCATATTGGAACCCAGGCTCGGGAGGCACCTCCGTGGTGGCATGCAGATCTTTGTAGAGATCATAGACACACAAGACCAGATGGAAACCAGAAGACGACGACCCTTGGCGAGATCCTTGCTGAGGAGGTCCACGAGACCCCCGGCAAGACCCTTGCTGGGGAAGACCGCGGTGCCGCGGTGAGACCTTTGCCAGGCCCTCGGCAAGACTCTTGCCGAGGAAGCCCGCGAGGCCACAGTCGTGCCCGCATCCGCCAAGACTCCACCGTCGCTCCCATACAGCTGCCAGCTCGACCAGCTGAGCAGGCATCTGCGTGGCAGCAAGCGGCCTCTACACCAACTCAGCAAGCACCTGCGTGGTGGCATGCAGATCTTCGTGAAGGCTCCACCACCGTGCCAGCCCAATGGCCAGCCAACGTGGCACTACAACGCCTCGTCAGCTTGGACGCGCGTCGGAGCCAGGCGAGGCGACGACAGCTGGGACGAGCTTCTTTGCCATCCCCAATAAAGCAAGAGGGGCACGTCAGTAGCGCATTAAATGCGTTTGTCCGGCGATGCCAGGGGATAGACTCAGCCCCTGTACACCTTTCCACCTCACGTGTGCCACTATGGAAACCCCTTGTTGTCTATAAAAGGAGGCCCGAGGCGTAATGGAGAGGGATTCGGATCTTTTGGACTAGAGAGCCACTGCAGCTAGTTCAAGAACACAAGAACACCTCAATACACATCAAAGCAGGACTAGGGTTTTACGTGTTTCCGCGGCCCGAACCTGGGTAAACGATTTGTGTGCTGACCGCCAAACCCACTCTTCGCACAACCCCGCGCCCGCCAACCGTAGAAGGGATCCCAGTGAGCCCATAGGTGTCATTTCCCACCGACATCCCTAGCGCGCCAGGTAGGGGGTGCGCAGTTGTGAGAATCCGGTCTAGCAGTTAGTTCAGCAGTTCTTCATCGCCATGGCTCCCAAGAAGAAGACAATCACGGCGATCGGCTCATCGGGGACCGAACGGCCCGTACCAGTGCGGGCAAGTGGTGGGGCGGTCACGGACGGAAGCCGAGGTGCGGCTCGCGAACACCTACACCGCTCTGGAAGCCAAAGCCTGGCGAGCGGCGTCGTTCGTGCGCAAGTCGACGGGCCACACGCCACCAGTTCCAAAGACGGAGCCAGGCCCCCCACAGGCGGCACGAGGTCTTCTAGGGCGGCGTCGTGCCACCCACGGGCGGCACGGTGACTTCCGAGGCACCTACGCCGGCGCCCCCGATGCGCACTTCCCAGGTTGTGCGCGACGAGCAGCATCACCACACTGGCAACCCTGGGCACCATCGTGGGAAGAGTCCTGTGCATCAGTCGCGAGACGTAGAAGGCCAGCACACGCACCGAAGTGCTGGCGAAAACGGTGTACGGCCGCCGGGCCATGATAGAGCTCCTTCTAATGTGGTTAGAAGTCGGAGCGCATCACGGTCCACGCAGCTTTCGCCACCACCCATGCCAGCGGAAGCTTTGGCGCGCGCAGTTGCTCCTCGATTTTCCTCCTGCTGCGGAGAAACTCGATGAGTGGAGAGCCACCATCCGAAGCCTAGTCGGCGTTGCCAACAGAGAAGAGCCACGACCGGTAGGGCCCTCTGGCCGGCGCTCCGTCGAGCTGCCGCACGCCAGTGGTGGAAGGATCGGGAGCGTTGCGGCCACGGTGCACTCTCCTCCTCCATACCAGCCACCGCGGGTGTCGATCCGTCGTGACAGCGTTTGTGATAACATTTTTGTAGTGTCGTCCGACCCACGGACCCACCGTGATCAGCGCCAAGTTCTTCGGGAGCGAGCCCATGAAGACGCTCGAACCACCATCGAACCTACCCTATGAGGTGGGTTGCCCGGCCTTTACCCGTGAGTTGCGGCAGTTCCAGTGGCCCTCCGGCCGCATGTTCAAGCCAGACGCTGGCGAGAAGTACAATGGCAAGACCACCCGTCAGAGTTCCGCAGCATCTACACCATCGCGATGCAAGCTGCCGGGGCCCGGGACGACAAGGTGCTTGCCAATTACTTCCCGCTAGCGCTCAAACCCAATGTCATGTCATGGCTGATGCACTTGCCGGCGGATTCCATTTCTTCTTGGTCGGACCTGTGCCATTTGTTCATTGCGCCTTTACCGGAGGCCACCAAGCTCATGGCCAGGCAAGGGATTTGCATATCATCCCCCAGAAGGAAGGTGAAACCCTGCGCAAGTACATACAGAGGTTCATTCGGGTGCAATACAACATCCCAAACGTTCATACCGCCTCCGTGATCAACGCATTCCATCAGAATGTGCACAACCGCAAGATGCATGAAGAGCTGGCAATGAACAAGGTCAAGGACGTGGTCAAACTTTATGTTCTGGCCGATAGGTGCGCTCGAGCGCAAGAGGGGAGGAAGTACCCCGGCGAGGACACCGGCGCGGAAACCGACTCCACAGACAAAGGCGCGGCCACCCCGACGAAAAAGGGTCGGCACCGCAACAGGAAGCGCAAGGGCAAGACGGTGCTTGCCATCGAGAGATCCGAGGACGCCAGCGCTGCCAAGAAGGCCAAGGCAGACGACCCCGGCAAGGAAGTTGCCGGGTGCGCCGCTTGTCGGGCCTTGGCGGCCGCCGACAAGCCAGGAGGCCCCAACAAGCAATATTGCAAGATCCACCACACCAAGGGTCGCGACCTCTAGAATTGCCGGCAAGTCGAGCTGCTTGCTGAGAAGAAAAAAGCCGAGTATGAGAGGCGGGACAAGGAGAAGGGCCAGGGTGGTGCCGAGGGGTCTGGCAAGAAGCGTGGCGGCCAAGGAGGCTGCCGCAGGAAGGATAACCAGCAAGAAAGGCCCGCCCGGGGCCGCGACAAGAAGCAAGAAGATGATGATCATGACGAGGATGACGAGTCTGGCGAGCAGGAGTTCCAGAAGGCTGCGGAGGCCATGTGCATCGACGGTGGCGCCTCATTGCACACTACTCACCGCCAACTCAAGCAGTGGGTGCGTGAGATTGCAGCAATGGAACCATCCCTCGATGCTCAGAGGCCGCTGAAATGGTCCAGCACGCCTATCATTTTCGACGCCGAGGACCACCCTGACCGCACGACTGCAGTCGGGTGTTTGCCGTTGTTGGTCTCGCCAACAATACACAACCTCAAGGTGATGAAGATGCTAGTTGACGGCGGGGCCGGTATGAACTTGATCTCGCTCGTTGTGATCAAAAGGCTGCAGATTCCTGATGGAGACCTCGAAGAGACAGGCACGTTTCAAGGGGTCATCCCGGGGAGGAGCCAGCCGAAGGGTAAGGTCACACTGCCCATGACGTTTGGAGGCGAGCTAAACTACAGGACAAAGAGGATTGTTTTCGATGTAGCCGAGATCCCCTTGCCTTACAAAGGAATTCTGGCCGCCCGGCACTGGCCAAGTTTATGGCAGCGTCGCACTACGCCTACAACACGCTGAAGATGCCGGGCCGATGACCATCATCATCGTCCCTTCTAACAAGAAGGACGCACTAAGCAGTTGCAGCGACTACCGCCAACGTACTCGCTCCTGCCGCTGGAGCACCGGCAGGGAAGAAGACCGGCAAGACCTCTCACGCCAGAGAGCTCCACCGGCAAGAGCAAGAAATCCAGAGCTACACCACCAGAGACCAAGAGGGTGTTTGTCAAGGAGGATGGCATGGGAGGGGCTTTCACCATAAGCTCCACCCTGGATAGCAAATAGGAAAGCGTGTTCGTCACCTTCCTACGGGCGAATGTCGACGTGTTTGCGTGGCAAGCATCCAACATCCCCGGCGTTCCCAGGGAGGTGATTGAGCACCATCTTGATGTCTGTCCTCATGCGCGACTCATCAAGCAGAAGGTCAGGAAGCAAGCTTTGGAATGGCAGGAGTTCATCACGGAAGAGATCAGGAAGTTGGAAGCGGCGGGTTTGGTGAGAGGAGTACTCCATCCGATGTGGTTGGCCAATTCGGTAGTAGTGCGCAAGGCGAATGGGAAGTGGAGGTTGTGTATTGACTACACATATATCAATAAGGCTTGTCCCAAGGACCCGTTCCCGTTGCCGTGCATTGACCAGATTGTTGACTCCACGGCTAGGTGTGATGTGCTATCATTCCTAGATGCCTAATCGGGGTACCACCAAATCTTCATGGCAAAAGAAGACGAAGAGAAGACAGCGTTCATCACCCCATGTGGCACGTATTGCTTTTTACGGATGCCTTTCGGGTTGAAGACAGCTGGCTCGACATTTGCAAGGGCGGTACAAATTGGTTTTGAGCCCTAGCTACATGGAAATATGGAAGCTTATATGGATGACATAGTGTTCAAAACCAAAGACACGGCAACACTTGTACAAGATCTAGAAGAGACGTTTGTGAATCTGCGCAAGATCAATCTCAAGTTGAACCCTGAGAAGTGTGTCTTTGGCGTTCCGTCCGGCAAACTTCTCGGGTTCTTTGTGTCACAGTGTGGGATCGAGGTGAATCCAGACAGGATCAAGGCTATTGAGCATATTAGGGCACCCAAGCTGATCAAGGACGTGCGTCGGCTCACCGGTTGCGTTGCCACCATGAGCAGATTCATCTCCAGGTCTGCTGAGCATTCCCTCCCCTTTTTCAAAATCTTGAAAAAGGCGGGCCCAATGGAATGGACTCCAGAGGCCAAAGCAGCGCTGCAGGATTTGAAGAAATACCTCTCCTCTACACCGATACTGGTTGCACCCAAGCCCCAAGAACCGTTGCTACTGTACCTGGCGGCAATGAACCAAGTGGTCGGTGCCGCGCTAGTGGCGCAGAGGGAGGTTGATGAAGAGGCAAGGCCCCCGGCAGGGTCCAACATTGGCGGGGCAGGACCTACGCAACCAGACGGAGTGCTGCCGAAGAAGAAAATGATGCAGCACCCGGTTTACTTTGTCATCTCCCTCTTGCAGGGAGCTAGGTCAAGGTACTCCGATGTGCAGAAATTGCTCTTCGGCCTCCTTATGGCCTCAAGGAAGCTGCGTCATTACTTCCAGGCACACGAGATCACCGTCGTCACCCGCCTCCCATTGCAATGGGTATTGCATAACCCAGACGCAACCGGAGGATTATGGAGTGGGATGTGGAGCTGTCGAGCTTTGCTTTGAAGTTTGAAAGTACTTCGACAATCCATAGCAGAGTCTTGGCAGAGTTCATTGCCGAGTGGACCTCAACGCTAGACGAAGAGATCCAGGAGGCAAGTCGCAACTGGATTATGTACTTTTACGGGGCTTTCTCACTGCATTGCGTCGGTGCTGGTGTGCTGCTCGTCGGACCCACCGGAGAGCACCTCAAGTATGTAATCCAGATGCACTTTCCAGGGAGATGTCCAGAAACAATAGTGCTGAATACGAGGGGTTGCTTGCCGGTCTCAGGATCGCGGCAGACCTCGAGATCAAGAAGCTCATCGTCAGGGGTGATTCGCAGCTTATTGTCAGGCAAGTCAACAAAGATTATCAAAGCCCATTGATGGAGGCATACGTGGATGAGGTGAGGAAGCTGGAGGAGCGCTTTGACAGTATATAGGCGGAGCATGTTCCCTGAGTGGAGAACGACATCCCCGACTACCTGTCGAAGCGCGTTGCCTTCAAACTACCTGTGGAACCAGGTACTTTTGTGCTTCGGCTGACTCAACTGTCCGTTGAACCATGAACAACGCAGAACAAGTGAAGGAAATCAGGCCACGGCAAGTACTTTCCCGCCGAGCTCCCATGAGCCATCGGCAAGGATGTTTCCGTGGGCGCTGAACCATCCGTGGGGTAACCAACTTCGGCGGGGCGTCAAGTCTTGGCTGTAGAGACGGTTGCTCCCATGGTAGAGGAAGTGCCTTTAGTCCTTACCGTCGAGCCTCGGGCTCTATCATGGGCACAACATACCGTACGATTCCTCCAAATAGGGGAACTTCCTGAGGAGCAGGAAGAGGCGGAGAAAGTAGCCCGTCGGTCTGCCATGTATCAGTTTGTCCACGACGTCCTGTACAGGAAAAGACCGAACGGTGTGAAATTGAAGTGCATTCCCTGGGAGGAAGGACTGGAGTTGTTGGCAGAGATACACGGAGGCATATGTGGATCCCACATAGGGTCAAGGGCCCTTGCCGGCAAGGCATTTCGACAAGGTTTCTTCTAGCCCACCACCCTCCGGGATGCAACGGCACTAGTAACCAAGTGTGAAGCCTGCCAGTTCCATTCAAAGAAGCTTCATCAACCAGCTCAGGCGCTCCAAACAATCCCTCTCTCCTGGCCATTCTCGGTCTGGGGCTCGACATACTGGGCCCCTTTCCCCGTGTTGTCGGGGGCTTTGAGTACTTGTACATTGCAATCGACAAGTTCACAAAGTGGCCGGAGGTGGAGACAGCGAGAAAGGTGACAGCACAATCGGCCGTCAAATTCTTCAAGGGGCTAGTTTGTCGTTTCGGTGTGACAAACAGGATCATCACCGACAACGGCACCCAGTTCACGAGCCACGCCTTCATGCAGTACATCCAGGACCTCAGCAGCAAGGTCTGTTTTGCTTCCATTGCACATCCACGAAGAAACGGCTAGGCTGAGAGGGCGAATGCTGAAGTGTTGTGAGGCCTCCAGACAAGGACTTTTGACAGGCTACGCAGGTGCGGACGACACTGGATTGATGAATTGCCGGCGGTTCTTTGGTCACTCAGAACGATGCCAAATCGATCCACTGGTCAGACAACCTTCTCCCTCATTTATGGGGCAGAAGTAGTTCTCCCCATGGAACTCACGTATGGGTCACCTCGAGTGCTCGCTTATGATGAGCTTGAGCAAGAGCAGTTGCGGCAAGATGACACGACGCTCCTTGAGGAAGATCGTCTTCGGGAGGCTGTACAAGCAGCGCGCTACCAGCAAGCCATGTGCCGCTACCATAGCCGCAAGGTTCATGCCCCAAGCTTTGAGGAAGGTGACCTTGTTCTTCGGCACGTTCAGTCGTCCAAGAGCTCCAACAAGTTGACGCTAAAGTGGGAAGGCCCTTATCGGGTAATACGAGTCACCAGGCCTGGCGCAGTCCGCCTGGAGACCGAAGATGGCGTTCCAGTGAGCAACTCCTAGAACATCGAACATCTTCGCAAGTTCTACCCATAAGGCGAGGTTGCCGGGGGCCCTGGCAAACCACCGTTTGTACAAGCCTTGCCGGCAAGGCATGTAACCCTTTGTACAAAGCTAGGCGCAGACCCTAAGCATAAATAAATGAAGCGCTGGCGCCCTAAGTTATAGCATGCATGCTAGGTTGAGTCTCTCCCTCGGTTAGGGTTGATAGTGCTTAGCGGCGGCTAACCCCTAGCATAGAGGTCGAATGTGCGTCATTCTGTTCCTTTCCATCCTTTTTGGTTCGTAGGGGACATGGACATTTCTGCTGAGCTATTGGGAGGAGAAAGAATGGACCGGCGCTCCGGCCCCGGCAAACCAAGGTTGCTGGGGGCTGCGGACATGAGGATCCAACCGCGGTAGGCCAAGGTTGCCGGGGGCTGCAACTCAGATAAGTTTTCCTCCCCCCACTCTGTGTGCCCATGTGAACCTTGAACGTATAAGGCTTCGCTCGCTTTCGTACCATCTTGCCCCCTCCGTTCCGTGCCCGAAAACTCTACTTTGGGCCAGAACTTGGTTGTAGTGCGATGGGAAAAGGGCGAGCAAAAGGCCTAATCCTACTCGGCCGCTACCTCCGCCAAGAGCGTGAGCGTAGTCGGGTTGTAGAGCAGGAGGATGGCAAGGACACGTTGCCAGGAGACCATGTTTATCTTAAGATAATGCGGACGCGTTCCTCGGTGAGGCCCTTGCCCACGCGCAAACAAAACTCGGCAACACCCTTCCTTTTCATTCATACGTTGCAAACAAGTACAATTCTTACGGAATGGGTACATGGGAAAGGGGATTACAAATTTTGAAATCTAACAAGTGCCCGCAGGCTTACAAACTAGAAAAGATAAGTGCCCCGTGATCCCCGTTCTTGCCCCTTTCCTCCCAGGTGCGGCAGGTAAAGGAAAAAAGGAAGGGACGGGGAACGCGCCGATGGAGAGCATTACGAGGAAAGCCCTCGACAGAGGGCACGGCGAAGGGAGGGGCGACACGGTCAGTCGGAGACGAGGTCGACGTGCCCCCGCTCGACGCTCTCGTCGTCGATGTCCTCCTCATCACTCCCGCTTGAGGAGGAGTCTTCATCGTCGGAGGAGCTCTCCACGCAGCACTTCAAGCGAGTCCCAGAGTCTCCAAACACCTTGATGGAGAGCAGGTCATTCTCCATTAATTTGAAATAGAGAACGAGCCCTGCCGTCAGGCTATGAATGCGAGTGAAGCTCTTCCATCTGCGGTGAAGATAAATGACCTGAGGGGCGGGGAAGTCGACGTCGACCCATGTGCCGCCGTTCCCGCAGCCCCTCATGTGTAGCCTCAGGGTCTGGGGCGGATCGAGCTCCATCTTCTGAGCGAATGGCGCGGGAAGGCGAAGGCGACGACGCGGTGCCCGAAGCAGCCTGATGAAGAACTCGCGAGGCTGGTCCCCGACGTGGCCCTCCATCAAAGGAGGCATCGCTGGTGGAGGCAGGGCCGGTGCGCCGCCCCATCCCCCTCTTTCCTGAGCGCCACGTTGGCCTCGGCCTCGCCCCTCCCCCTTCCTCTCGTGGCCGGCTCCGCCACCACGGGCTCTTGAGAAGGAGGGACGCGTTGTCGAGCAGAGACCCTCGCCGCCACCATAGAAGGACCGGCGCCCCCTCTGACCATGACAGATGAAAGAGTGGAGCCAAGGTGGAAGGAGAGGGATGACAAAAGATTGTGGGAGGCCATACCCCTCACCCCCTTCTTATAAAGGGGTGGGGTCGAGACTCGGCCGCCCCACTCAACCAATCCAACCATCAGGGGCGCAGGGAATCGAGGCCGACCCACTGCCCCAATCAGCTGCGGCCCGTTTCCCCGCCTTTCCATCCAAGGCCCGCGCCCACCGCCTACCACCTTCAAAGCACGAGGGACACGTGGCGGGCGAGCAGAAACCGAAGGGACAGATGAGGCGGCTATTCTCCACCCCGTGGTCGTGGGGCGCGGGCGCCTTGAAGACCACGACCCAAGCCCATTCAGTAAATGAGCTGCGCCTCTGTGCTTTCCCCTTTTTACGGGGAAGGCGTGAGCCGCCTCTTTACCATGATGTGATGCATGCGTGCGGAAACCGCCCCACGCACGACCCCCACATCATGCATGACCCTCCATGTCGTGCGTTCAACATGGGTCGTGGGGAAGCACAACGGACGGGAAATCACTGCAGTAAAAATCAGCCACACATGCCCGTGCACCGTCCTGGGCCTAGCCCAACAATTCGTCGCGCTTATGTGTGGCCCAGGCCCGGGGGCTCTTGTCGGTGTACAAAAGTAGGGGCTCTCCTTTTGCATCCCTTAACTTGTGCACGGGCAGTCAGAGCCGCGCCCACGGCCGCACTAAGCAAGGCAAGGGAGGGATGCCGGAGCAACGCCAAGACAAGAGACGCAAAGAGAGCAAGAGGGCGAGGTGGACTCCCCTGGCAAGACTCTTGCCGGGGTGGCTTCCACAGCCTCGGCAGGATCCTTGCCGGGGCAACTGACCTGACGCCAACAGAGCGTACCACCCTTGAGCCCAAGGGGTCCCCACACCATATTGGAACCAAGGCTCGGGAGGCACCTCTGTGGTGGCATGCAGATCTTTGTAGAGATCTTAGACACACAAGATCAGATGGAAACCAGAAGACGACGACCCTTGGCGAGATCCTTGCTGAGGAGGTCCATGAGACCCCCGGCAAGACCCTTGTCGGGGATGACCGCGGTGCCGCGGCGAGACACTTGCCGGGCCCTCGGCAAGACCCTTGCCGAGGACGCTCGCGAGGCCGCAGCCGTGCCCGCGTCCGCGAAGACTCCACTGCCGCTCCCATACAGCTGCCAGCTCGACCAGCTGAGCAGGCATCTACGTGGCAGCACGTGGCCTCACACCAACTCAGCAAGCACCTGCGTGGTGGCATGCAGATCTTCGTGAAGGCTCCACCATCGCGCCAGCCCAACGACCAGCCAACGCGGTGCTACAATGCCTCGTCAGCTTGGACGCGCGTTGGGGCCAGGCGAAGCGACGATAGCTGGGACGAGCTTCTTTGTTGTCCCCAATAAAGCAAGAGGGGCACGTCGGCAGCACATTAAATGTGTTTGTCCGGTGATGCCAGGGGATAGACTCAGCCCCTATACACCTTTCCACCTCCTCTGTGCCACTGTGGCAACCCCTTTTTGTCTATAAAAGGAGGCCCGAGGCGTACTAGAGAGGGATTCAGATCTTTTGTACTAGAGAGCCACTTCAGCTAGTTCAAGAACACAAGAACACCTCAATACACATCAAAGCAGGACTAGGGTTTTACGCGTTTTCGCGGCCCGAACCTGGCTAAACGATTTGTGTGCTGACCGCCAGACCCGCTCTTCGCACAACCCCGTGCCCGCCAACCGTAGAAGGGATCCAAGTGACCCCATAGGTGTCGTTTCCCACCGACAAAGTCCATCTTCATTCATCATCTATCAGGTCCAAGGGTTTTGGGATGAGATACAAGAGATAGAGAGGGAAGCACACGATGCAGAACAATATAGTTTTGAAAACAGGTTTTATTTGCGGCTGTCGGAAAAACATCAAACAAATGACAGCTCACAAATCGTCGCATCTAACATAAGTTTGTAACAGGGGCTTGGTCTTCTAAAGGTCAAATAATTCTTCAAGTCTTCAATTTCTTCGAGTCTTCAGGGTCTTCAACAGTTGTAGCTTCTTTTCTTCAAATGCACGGTGAAATCCTTTTACTCTAAAGAGGTCATCGGTTGTCCGATATCTTGTCATTCCCAAGGTGGCTTCAGTTGATCCTCAGAGTGGTCTAAAGGGAATACTGTAACTATTTGAGGTAAGTGGGACTATTTGATAAAATCAGAAAAGATGAGAAGATAGAGTCTTTTTGAAAATAAAGTTTTGGAGATATCCTATACTAGGGGCTTTCTAGGGTCATGCCCTACAGTCAACCTAGCTCTGATACCATCTCTGTAGTGACCCGACCTCAGACGATCAAGCCTCTGTGTATTTGTGCCATCCTTGGATCAGTATGCTGGCACACACAGTACATCAACGTATATATCAAAGTGCAATCACATGTATAAGTAATGTAAAACTGATATATATACCTCATAAGTCTTACCGGAAACAATCAATCAGGTGTGGAGCCCCATCAATGCCATCGGCAGGTTAAGTGTAGGTTGTAACCCTATGACATAACTCTTACTCGTCGGAGAAAAATCCTGCAACATGATACGTTGCAGTCGTGTAGGTCAGTACATTGAATGTACCGGCAAGATCACAATAAGAGAAAGCAGATGATAAAACTATTCTATATGCAATATGGCTTTGTGGCTCTGTATCTGAGTTTTGTTTGCGTAAAAGCTGGTTTTATTTTCCCTGCATCAAAGGAATATCAGGAGTCTGTACTACAGAGTTTTCGATAATTACATGGTTCCGCCAACCGATGTCTCATAGCCCAAATCATCATAAGTTGCCCACAATTAAGTTATCAGTCCAGTTTTGAGAGTTCCGAGATAGATCCAAGTCTAGATAATCAAATTGTCCGTAACCGGGGACACGGATAATCGATTAGGTTTTAGCCCTCTACAGAGGTTTGTACACTTTACCCACAAGATTCGATCCCTCTTTTTACATTCTCGCACTTCAGGGTGTTTGAGAACAAGACGACCATAACATGGTCTTCCGAAGAGTTCCCCTGACCACTGTCCGGTGCTCAGCCAATCCTACCATAGTTTTACATCTGCTAGCGCCGTCCCAGCCAGAGTCACAACTAAGGTCAACCAAGCCAGAGCCCATAATGACTTGCGGTTGCACAGGTAAGCTTCCGGGCATGAAGTATTCTTCTGTCTCTTTGAGTCTGGATGAAGCTTTCCGCAAAATGTCTTGGCGCTTCTCCATGTATCCCGGCCATCCACTAGTTGCTCCAGGGTGCCCATCAAATATGTCCTTCACCCAGTAGTGTGTATTGAATTCCTGTCTTGAGTCTCGAAATCTTGAGGTCTTGCAGTACTGAGGCCTTGAAGATGCAGTCCTTGCAGATGTCATCATGGAGTTGTCGTCATTGATGTAGAGTCCTCCATTCTCACAGCACTCCCGAGCACTCATACCAACCCCGTCTACTATAGCATATCATTAAAATAAATCATGTCCCGAACTTGGTAATAGGGAGATAGGTTTCCTACCTCATGCATACTACTCAACTACAAGGATTCAATATCACTACTGGAGGGATTGTTGCAAAGATTCCATTAAATGCAATAAAAACATAGGTATGAAAGCATGGTTAAACTGAACTTGCCTGGTAAGTTGATGAAGATAACAACGCTCTCGAAAATAACTTGATACTATCCGTCACTCCGATGTTAATCTATATTAAACAAACATGACATTCACATAAGGAAGCATTCTATCAAGCAATTCTAACAACCATAAAAAAACAATCAATAAGAAAACCCAATACAGAACAAAGAACACATCGATAGAACTAATAGGAGAAACTATAAAGAACCTACTAGGAAAACCTTTTGCCTTAACTACAAAAATAGTTTTGTCCTAACTAAAACTTAACAACAAAGAAAATACTAAACTAATAATTTTAACAGAAAATAAAATGTAAGTCAACCAAGTTAACAGAAAGTATTTTTCATAAAATTTTAGTAGCAAAAAGAAACAATTAGAAATCTTTTATAAAACTCTAATTATGACCTATACAAGTTTTCATACAAAACTAAAGAAAATAATTTTTAAAATAAAATTGTCTACTATTAAATAAGAGAAAAAACTAAATTTGCCAAAAGTGACAAAAAGAAATAATTGAAAAACAAATAAAACTATAAAAGGCTAAAACAAAACTAGAACTAATACTGTACTATTTTGCCTAAAACTTTAATTTAATGTAAACTAAAAATAAATCACTATATGCTACTGGATAGAAAAAAACAATAACAAAACCATAGCAAAAAGAATCAATCAAAAATACTTTGTAAAACGCAAAATATGACCAAATTAGTGATTTGAAAAAAATTATCAAATCCAAATTTAAACTACTTAAATTTGAAAACTAATGGCACAAACAGAAACTTCATCAAATTTTGAATCTATTGCAAAAAGAATCACTTAATTTGGATAAGCACACAAAAAGATATAAAATATCTAAGATTGAAACTTTTCTTTAACAGAAACGAAAATAAACTTAAAAAACTGATCGGACAGGTGCTACGCGTCGGGCTGCTATTGGGCCTAGAGGATGTGTGGTCCGATCTATAAAACGCTCGGCCGATACTAAACGAAACCGCACGTGCTAGTAAAGAAAAAAAATGGCCAGCAAAACGGATTAGATCTAAACCGTAAATAAGCCGATCTAGTAAAGAACCTACCTATTCGATCTAATCCATTGAAACTAGATCGGAGGGAGGGGAATGGCTCACCGCGGCGAGGCGAGCTTCGGTGAAGTCGGCAGCGGCGACGGCGACTCGGGGGCGACGCGGGCGAGGCCTCCGGTGGTCCTCGGCGACGAGGAAGATGCCCAGGCGATGCGGAAGACAACGGCGATGAGCTCGGGGTTGACTGGACGGAGCGAGGCGAGCCTGATGGCGGCGGCGCTGTTCGGTAGTGAAGGGAGCGAATGCTCCAGGGGTCCTTGAGCTTCGATTTGTAGTTGGGGGATCGGGTGGAGCGAGAGCGTGTGGTGGTAAGCTTGGGAAGAGGTGAGGTGGTCGGCAGTGAGCTACAGAGCATCAATGGTGGCGGTGGAATACCCGGACTCCGGCGAGGAATTCCGGCATGGGTAGGGAAGCTAGGAGGGGGCTTTAGGAGAGAATCGATCGAGGGGAAGGGAGTATATATAGGGGGGGGGGTGTTCTTGGAGCAGGGGGCAGCCTCGCGCTATGGTTTTGGGTAGCTCGGACTCGTGACGGCGCGGCCGTGTTTCGGCAGGGTGCTGCCCGTTTCTTGTGGGAGGAGGGAGACGATGTTGGGTCAGGTCGTCAGTGGCAACGGGGAGGGTGCGAAGCGGTCGGGCGACGGGGGTGGAGGCGGTTCGGGAGCGAGGCCGTGGGGAGGTGGCCATGAGCCGGCCTACTGGTCTAGTGGGCTGCGACGGTAGGTTAGGTTAGCAAGGTTTTTTTCGAGGACAAAAGAAGAAGGAAAACAGAGAAGGATAAAAATGATATATAGACATATAATGTATCAAAATGTTCAGAAAAAGAAATCCTAAAACATGAACATATTTTCAGAGGCAACAAAAATCTACAAAAAAAATAGAAAAGTCAAACAGCGCTACTTGTGCAATAAAACCCAATATAAAATATTTTAAAATACCAAAATGATTCAAATTTATTTTCTCCTAATTTTCCTTTGAAGGGAATCATTTTACCCTTATTTACGTTTATATTATTTTTGGAGAAAAATAATTTGAATAAAAACCAAATAACTCCAAATTGGAAATGGTTTTCAAAATACTTTCAAAGGGACCTTAAATTTGATTATTTTAAGCTTCCAGCTCATATTTCATATGATTTGAAGAAGTCATTTTATCTTCTCTCATGAAAATCATTGAGTTGCATAAAGTTTATGAATTTGAAATATTTCCAAATGGAATTCAAATCCATTTTCATTTTCTTTAAATGGAAGAAGTCATATTTTCTTCACTCTAGGGTTTTGTGATGAAATGAATTTGAATTCATTGGAGATCAAAAGTAAAGATGAAAGTTTTGGGAAAGTCCTTTTATTCCCTCTCATTCAACTTTCAAAAAGTTTCAAATTTCACTCAATTTCACTCAATCATTCCCACAACAATCAAACAAACAATCAAAAATATTTATTTAATATAACATTCCAAAATTTAGAATTTTGGGATGTTAGAGTTCATCTCTTCCAAAGCCAGCTCAAGACCACAAGGTAAGTATATGCATGACACTCATGTGCATGATGATCTCTTGTTGATGTACATATTGTTTGCAAGAAGGACTCATGAACATGAAGGTATTTTCCCTGTATCTACACCATTTGCTCTGATGCATATAGGCAACATACATGTAACTCATTGCTTGCTCTGTCATGGTTATGCATTCACATGCTCTTATATTCATATTCACATGATTGCATACTTGTAGGGGAGCCTATGCATGTTACATGTCCTTCCAAAGCTTTACTTGTTATCCTTCATATCTTTATCTAAAGCTTTGATGTATGTTGTCATCAAATACCAAAAAGGGGGAGATTGAAAGCACAAGTGCTCCCTGGGTGATTTTGGTAGTTAATGTCAACATGTCTCTGTTTGACTAATATTTTCATCTAGTATATTTCAGATGAGTTCAATAGTGGAGTGGCATGGACAAGAGGATGTGGAACCCCTTCAAGAGGCTAAGGACGAAGCATTGGCAAAAACTCAAGACTCTACATTTTCATGTTAGTGGTCCAAGATCACATTGAGTCCATAGGAAAAGCCAATACTATTAAAAGGGGATGAAGTGTTGCTTAATGGCTTGCTTGCTCAAAATGCTTAGTGATATGCTCCAAAACCCTCGCCCACTTTCTCATTTCCACATATGTCCCAAACCAAAAGTCAAACTTGGCCCGACCGATTTGGTCTATCTGACGCCACCGAGTTCACTTGACATAGCCACTGCTAGAAACCCTAATCAGTTCGATCTCACCGATGGGATCTCGGTCTCACCGATATGGGCTTGCAAACTCTCTGTTGCATGTTGCAATAATTTCGGTCTCACCGAGATATGCAATCGGTCCCACCGAGTTTGCTTGACCAACTCTCTGTTTTGCTTATTACCAAAATCGGTCCCACCGAGTTTGTGTAATCGGTCAAACTGAGTTGAGGTTTTACCCTAACCCTAGAACATCGGTCCCACCGAGTTGATCATATCGGTCCCACCGAAAACTCTAACATTCACATTTTGAACCATATTGGTCTGACCGAATTTCTTGATAGTTTGGTGAATTGTGTGTAACGGCTAGTTTTTGTGTGGAGGCTATATATACCCCTCCACCCATCCTCTATTTGTGGAGAGAGCCATCAGAATGTGCCTACACTTCCAGCATTCATTTTCTGAGAAAGAACCACCTACTCATGTGTTGATACCAAGATATTCTAATCCAACCACGAGAATCTTGATCTCTAGCCTTCCCCAAGTTGCTTTCCACTCAAGTCATCTCTCCACCAAATCCAAATCTATGAGGGAGAGTTGAGTGTTGGGGAGACTATCATTTGAAGCACAAAAGCAAGGAGTTCATCATCAACACACCATCTATTACCTTTTGGAGAGTGGTGTCTCCTAGATTGGTTAGGTGTCACTTAGGAGCCTCCGTCAAGATTGTGGAGTTAAACCAATGAGTTTGTAAGGGCAAGGAGATCGCCTACTTCGTGAAGATCTACCCAAGTGAGGCAAGTCCTTCGTGAGTGATGGCCATGGTGGGATAGACAAGGTTGCTTCTTCGTGGACCCTGAGGGAGTCCTGGACTAAGGCGTCCTCGGGCGTCCGACCGGTTAATCATGGGCCAGACTGGTGGGCTGTGAAGATACGAAGATCGAAGACTGCACCCGTGTCCAGATGGGACTCTCCTTGGCGTGGAAGGCAGGCTTGGCGATCAAATAAGTAGATTCCTTTCTTTGTAACCGACCTTGTGTAACCCTAGATCCTTCCGGTGTCTATATAAACTGGAGGACTTAGTTCGGAGGGGGGACAATCATTACCATAGTCATACAGGCTAGGCTTTTAGGGTTTAGCCATCTCGATCTCGTGGTAGATCAACTCTTGTAATACTCATATTCATCAAGATCAATCAAGCAGGAAGTAGGGTATTACCTCCATAGAGAGGGCCCAAACCTGGGTAAAGATCGTGTCCCCTATCTCCTGTTACCATAGACCTTAGACGCACAGTTCGGGACCCCCTACCCGAGATCCGCCGGTTTTGACACCTACATTGGTGCTTTCATTGAGAGTTCCATTGTGACGTCGACGACAGGATCGATGGCTCGCCTTGTTCTCAAGGACAATATCACCTCCGGAGGAGCACTGGCCCCAGGCCAAACCCTCTGGCTGGGCGGCTTTACCATGACCGCCCGTTCGGTCGTTAAGCCAACGATGACCTCCCGGGTCATCGAAAATACCCTTTGTATCGACTCCGAACACTCCAACCAGATGGATCCAGCGGAGCTTTTGTCTTTAAACGAGCTCCTAGATCGCATCGCCGCCCTGGGGGTCGCTATAGACTACAATCGAATTGGGCTTAAACCCGATCAGAGAGAAATCAAATCTCCACCGATCACCCACCAGATAGCGGTAGTCGAGGAGCGAGACGACAACTCTTCCTCCATACTAAGGACGGACTATATCCGGATCTCCGGCTTCGAACAGCCAGACACCCACCTGCGAGCAGATGCATCCTGCCCTCCGAACATAGAATCGGACGATGGGCCTAAAATATCAGTGGATATCCCGGAGCCCGAGCTGTTATGTTCGGAAGTCCTTCAGACTCCGGATCCAAAATTGGGTCAAGGTTCAGATTTAAAACCGCGCACCCAAATATAAACGCTCTCATGATCATACAATAGCAGTCTCAAGAAATGGTCCACCACTTCTAGGCTAGATTCCTTCTTGTCAAAGACAAGATTAAAGATTGCCGCGACGAGGAAGCGATCTCAGCGCTCCGCAACAAATGCATGGACGAAGGAATCCTCAACGCCATCAACCGCCGTCGCATACTACAGTTCGCTGACTTAGCAACTGTCATACATAAGTACAGCGCAATGGAAAGCGCCTAGAAAACTTAGGCAGCCCGTTGGGAACCATCGTTCCCCACTCAACCCCTCATTCAGGCGAAAAGGGCGCACCCTTGTAACACGCCCGGTCCAATAGTAAAGAAATATAAGTCCAGTACGAAGCGTGGAACCGTTCTGGAAGGATGGCTTGATGGGCCATGCAAAATACACGCAACACCGGATAACATACCAACACATAGCCTTAGAGCATGTTGGATACTCCGGCAAGTGGCCAAGAGCAGCGAGGATATCCTCACCAATAATACCCCAGAACAACATCCCCTAGAAGACGACGACCCCAAAATACTGACGGCCTTCGAGACATTCGCCTCAATCAATAGGCACAAAAGGGAACTCCGCGGACTCGCCGAAGTCTGTCAAATAGCAGCAATAAACCCTTGGAATGACACAGCCATAACTTTTAATGCCGGTGACGAACCAAAATATAGGACAGTCTGAGCACCAGCTGCCTTGGTCCTCATTCCAATCATGGACGGCTTTCGGCTCACCAAGGTTCTCAAGGACGGCGGCAGCAGACTAAACCTCATCTATGAAGATACACTCCACAAAATGGAAATAGACAGGAGCCGCATCGAGCAAAGCAGCACGAACTTTCGAGGAATCACTCCCAGTCGGTAGGCACGGTGTGCGGGAAAAATAACACTCGACATGGTATTCGACACGCCGGAGAATTATCCGTCCGAAGAAATAACCTTCCAAGTGGCCTCTTTCAATAGTGGATATCACACTCTCTTGGGGCGAGAGGCATTTACACTCTTCCAAGCTGTACCTCATTACGGGTACATGAAGCTTAAGATGCCCGGGCCCAATGGCATAATCACTCTCGCCAGTGATCCGGACATAGCACTCTGCGCCGAAAATAAAACCACAACCCTGGCCCTTGAGGCATTATCTGAAGCCCTCGCGACCGAAGAATTAACCGCACTGTGCTCCACGGTGGACAGGGGCGATGTGATCTTAGACAAACACCCCAAATCCACCTCCTTCAAGCCAACAGAAGAAATAGTCAAATTCCAGGTCCATCCAACAGACCCCAAGAAGTCAGCAACTATTGGGGCACAACTAGACCCAACGGTCGACGCCGTGCTACGGGATTTTCTTCGCGAAAACTGGGATATATTCGCCTGGCACCCTTCTGACATGCCAGGAATCCCACGCAAGCTGGCCGAACACAGCCTCAACATATTAAAGGGATACAAATCGGTCAAACAAACACTGTGGCACTTTTCCGAACCCAAATGTCAAGCCATGTGAGAGGAGCTAGCCAAGCTAATTGAGGCCGGATTCATTAGAGAAATAAAACATCTGGACTGGCTGGCAAACCTAGTGATGGTACCAAAGAAGGATAAATCTTGGCGCCTGTGCGTCGATTTTAAAGACCTCAATAAGGCTTGCCCTAAGGATCCATTCCCCCTCCCCCGCATTGATCAAATCATTGATGCTACCGCAGGACACGACTCACTGTGTTTCCTCGATGAATATTCCGGATACCATCAAATCAAATGAAGGAGCCCGACCAAGCTGCAACAGCATTCATCACCCCATATGGGCCATTCTGCTTCAACACCATGCCCTTCGGGCTCAAGAATGCCGGCACCACCTACCAACGCATGATCCAAACATGCCTGGAGAAATAGATCGGAAAGACAGTTGAAGCCTATGTGGATGACGCCGTAATCAAGACAAGGCACGTCGAAACACTAATAGACGACCTACGTCTCACATTCGACAACCTTCGCGCATATGACATTAAGCTCAATCCGGAAAAGTGTGTTTTTGGCATCCCCGCAGGAAAACTGCTGGGCTTTATCATTTCCAATAGAGGAATTAAAGCAAATCCAGCCAAAATCCGAGCTCTGTCACAACTGGCTACGCCAACAGACCTTAAACAAGTCCAAAAACTCGCGGGTTGCGTGGCAACTCTAAGCCGCTTTATCTCCAAATTGGGAGAAAAGGCACTACCACTCTATCGCCTTCTACGGCGAACCGATCACTTCGAGTGGACGGACGTGGCAACAGCCGGACTGGAAGAAATAAAAACCCTTCTAGCGAGCAACCCAATCCTGGCCGCACCAAACGTCGGCGAACCCATGTTGCTATACATATTGGCAACACATCAAGTGGTGAGCGACGTGCTCGTCGTTGAACGAAAACAGGACGGACACAAATTCCTGCTTCAGAAGCCAGTATACTACGTATCCTCTGTCCTTACACCATGCAAATCCTGGTACCTCCATTATCAAAAGATAGCATGCACGGTCTTCATGGCATCCCGAAAGCTATGGCACTAGTTCCACGAGTGTTCGATCATGGTGGCTTCCGAAGTACCACTCAACGACATAATAAACAACCATGATGCCACGGGCCGGATTGCCAAATGGGCCATTGAGCTCCTTCCATTTGATATTACATACAAACCACGTCGAGCTATTAAATCCCAAGTACTGTCTGACTTCCTCACCGAACGGACAGAGGCCGAACTCCCTAAAGAGTACGGCACATATTCCAATTGGGTTATGTATTTCGATGGCTCCAAAATGTTGGTAGGGCTAGGAGCGGGTGTCGTTTTGACGTCCCCCACTGGAGACGTTGTTCAGTACATACTCCAAATACTATACACAAACTCCAACAACGCAGCCGAATACGAGGCCTTATTGCATGGTCTCCGGATAGCTGTCTCCATGGGCATAAAGCACCTAGAAGTGCGCGGGGACTCAAACCTTGCAATATCTCAAATAAATGGAGACTTCGATGCAAAAGATCCAAAGATGGCAGCTTATCGTAATGCCGTCCTAAAAATGTCGGCTCGGTTCAAGGGGCTCGAGTTCCATCACGTGGCCCAAGAAAGTAATCAAGCGGCGGACATTCTTGCTCATATCGGCGCCAAGCACGACTGTCACATCCCTAGTCTGGTATGACCTAGGCTAGCTAGCCATTTGTGCATCATATTAAATTTCATTTAAATTTGAAATGAGGATTGGTGGAACCCTCAGAATCATTTTTGAAAATGACCCAAACAAAAATTTCTCCAAAAGGGTCCAAGAAAATGCTCATGTTGCTCTCTGAAAATATTGGACAGAGATAAAAAAAAATCAAAACAATATTTTTAGAGGGCTCATGGATATTTATTTTGGCCATTTGGATTAATTCGATAGATATTTGCATTGGAAATATATTTCTATATATATGAAATATGGTCCAAAAATTATGCCATTTATAAAGGAGCTCTGGAATAATATATCTAGCTCCTGCAAAAATTGGCATAAGGTAATAAATTGATTTAGTATTTTTTTTAAATCAAAACAAATGTCAGAAAAAAATAGAAAACAGAAATAAAAGAAGGAGGGCTTACCTGGGGCTTCCCCTGTGCAGCCCAGCCGCAGCAGGCCGGCCCAGCCAGCAGGCGGCCCAGCACACCTGGCTCCCCTCCTCTGTCGTCTTCCTACCCGACAGGGGAAAGGAGCGTGCCCGGCGCGCGCGCGCGCCACCGCGCCACGCCACCTCCCTCCCTGCCTGCCTGGCGCCCTTCTCGTCGCCCTCGATGCCCCGGACGACGCCACGCAGCCACCCCGACCCCCTCGCACTCTCCCTCGCCCTCATTCCCTTCCCCTGCTCTCTCTCTCTCTCACCAAGAATCACCGTCGCCGCCGTTCGCCATAGCCATCGCCACCGGCCTCCCCTCGCCTCCCCGACACGCGCGGAAGCTCCGCCCCCTCGCCCTGAAGCTCCTCGTCGAGCCACGCACCTTCGGACGGCCTCCATCGCCGCTATCGCCATCGTCTTCCTCCTCGGGCTCCGCCGTCCGCCCCCGTCGATTCGCCGTCACCAGGTCTCCCCCGACCCCGCTGTGCTGCTCTGCGTGATCGCCGTGAGCATCTCCCTGTCTCCCCTCTCTTCTCCCCTTTGTTCCCGCGCCGTAGCACCATTCCCCACCACGGCCGAAGCCTCTTGCCGCCGTCCATGTCGCCGTCGCCGTCTCGGCCCGCCTCCGCCCAAACCGAGCCTTCCATTGCGCTCCCGGTGCCACGAGGGTGCCGCCGAGCCCCTCAGGTGGCCTCCCCGTGCCCCGCAGCCCGATCCCGCTCGCGCCCGAACTCCGGCCGCCGCCGCGAGCTTTGCTCCGGCGAGCTCCGGCCTCCCCCGCTACTTCCACCTGCCCTACTAGATGCGCGAGAGCCCGGGCTACGCCCCGGTGCTCTCCGACGCCGCCCCCGTGGCCTGTTTCGCGGACACCGCCGCGTCCAGAGGTCGCCGGCGGCGAGCCCCGTCGCCTGAGCCCTGCCATGTGGGCCCGGCCCGTCAGGTGATTAGCTTAGTGCTAATCACCGTTTAATTAACCCCCCCTGACACTGACATGTGGGCCCCGGTGCCCCTAACCTTTTAATTAAACTAAATTAACCCCTGTTTAACCCCCCTGTCACTGACGTGTGCGTCCCACACGTCAGGTTTGAGCCGGACCAGCCCAGTTGACCGCTGACGTCGTGCTGACGTCATGCTGGCGCAATATATATATATTCTGGATTTAAATTTAATCAGAAAATTCCAGAAATTGTTTTAAACTTCAAAAATTCATAACAATTCAACCGTAGCTCAGATTAAAATAATTTATATATGAAAAATCATCAGAAAAATGCAATCTTTCCATCTGTACTAGTTTCATGCATGAAAAACCAACTTATACATGCTGAATATGGGAAAACACATTAGGGCATATATAAGAGACTTAATTTAGAAATGCATTTGAACCTTTGGTTCAAATGGACTTCAAACCAAATGTTTACTAGATGCATTAGATCAAACAGCATCACATCTACATGCCATGTTCATGCATCGTATTGTTGCATATGATTGTGTATTGATTGCCGGCACCGTTCCTTCTCGATAGGTCCTGCTCCGGAGACGTTCCAGAGTACCTGTCTGTGAAGCAGTGCCTCCCTTGTTGATTTACCAGGCAAGCAAACCCCCTTGTTCATTTCGATAAAACCCTACTCTCTCGCTCCTGCTCTCAGTTATTGCATTAGGACAACAACGATTCATCTGCTACTTTGTGCTGCGGTAGTTGAACCCATTCCTCTGCATGACCTGTCATTGCCACAGTAAATAGTTGAAACCCACTAGCATGTGTAGGAGTTGATTGAAGCCACTGATGTGTTCCTACCATGCTATGCCTGCTATTGCTTAGAGTTGTGTCAGGTCTGGTTCATTGGGAATGAATTGGAGTGTTACGATATGTTCTGATGCTGAGAGTTAAGTGTGTGAACACGATTTGGTAAAGGTAGCGGTGAGAGGCCATGTAGGAGTACATGGTGGGTTGTCTCACTGGAACCGTCCTTAAGCACTGAGTTCTATGTATGTTGTCCGATGACTCGATACTACCACACATTGGGTTCCGGTAACTCGACCCCTCTCGACTTATTAACCAACTTGGTCTCTGTCCAGGAGTCGCAACTAGTTTCTGGTGTTTGTAGGTAGTGCTATTTTTCTACCAAGTGGCACCCGGCAGGGTGGGCTTGGGACAGACTAGGCACACGTGGCACGGTGTACCGAGTGGCACCCGGTTGGTGGGCTCGGGAACCCTGCTCACATCGTTTGGGGCCGTGAGCGACACCCCGGCCGGATCTCCTTGCGGATGAAACCCGAATAGGCGATAAACCTGGACTAGAGTCTTGTGTGGTTAGTCAGGTCGTGGCCGACACCCTCGCCAGGCTTCCGCTTGAAGGTTGCCGAGATACATGACGTGTACATGGCGGTAAGTGGCGAGAGCGTGTGTGAAGAAGTACACCCCTGCAGGGTTAACATGATCTATTCGAATAGACGGGTCTGCGGTTATGGACTTCTTGGATGCTTACATGGTACATATACAACTTGAAGTGGATACTCTAAAATGCTCAAGACAAGTGTGAGTGCTATGGATGGCCTTCTCGTAGGGAGACGGGGATGAATCCATAGTAGTGTATCGTGTGGTGATTAGTGGACTCGTGTACGTTGTTTCACCTCAAGAGTTTCTGGTAGTTGTAGAACAGGATAGCCACAGAGTCAACGCTGGCTTGCTGCAACTAAACTCCACATTACCCCTTGACACAAATGCATGTATGCTAGGATCTGATGTAAGTCTTGCTGAGTACCTTTGTACTCATGTCGCTTCATTTATGTTTTTGCAGCGGAGACTCCGGTCTTACTAGTGGTCTTGTGGACTTCGACTAGTAGCTAGTACCTCAGCTACGATCTTGATCGGATGTTTTACCTAGACATGTAATGCTTCCGCTTGTTGCTTGATTGCTCTGACTGTTGGGTCATGTGACCCCTGTTTGTAACAATGCTGTGATGGCTCTTCTGAGTCTTTATCTATTTGAGTTGTTGAGTTATGCTGTGATGCCATGTTGTACAACACATACTTGCATGTTATGCGTACGTGTAACGTGTACTGCTATGTGTGGGATCTGACTATCTAGTTGTTTATC
This sequence comes from Triticum aestivum, assembly GCF_018294505.1. Lineage (NCBI taxonomy): Eukaryota > Viridiplantae > Streptophyta > Magnoliopsida > Poales > Poaceae > Triticum > Triticum aestivum. The sequence goes on from NC_057794.1 coordinate 206,850,780, forward strand.
CTTAGTAGACTCTCTTACCGGGAAATGTCTCCTAGTGCTTCCACTGAGCCCTGGTAGCCTGCTACTGCTCCGGAACACTTAGGTTGGCCGGCATGTGTCCTTCTTCGATCCTGTGTCTGTCCCTTCGGGGAAATGTCACGCGATGAATACCGGAGTCCTGCTAGCCCGCTACAGCCCGGTTCACCGGAGTCCTGTTAGCCCAGTGCTACAGCCTGGATTCACTCGCTGATGACCGACACGTTCGATGCTGGGTCATGGATGCATGTCCCTGTAAGTTAGTGCCACTTTGGGTTTACGACTAGCCATGTCAGCCCGGGCTCTTTATCATATGGATGCTAGCGACACCATCATATACGTGTGCCAAAAGGCGCAAACGGTCCCGGGCAAAGGTAAGTCGACACCCGTGGGGATACCGTGCGTGAGGCCGCAAAGTGATATGAGGTGTTACATGCTAGATCGATGTGGCATCGAGTCGGGGTCCTGACAGCGCTGGTATCAGAGCCTGACTACCTGTAGGATTACCAAGCCAAACTGGTCGAAGTTGAGTCTAGAAAATCTTTAGTTATGTAAGGGAATTGATTGTGGGAAGGAACGTAAGGCTCTTTTTACTCCTTTACCTCATGACCTTCTGATCTGAGTCCTCCTATCTTCCTCCGGGGTTAAGGAACTAGGCTTCTCTTCCGTCTATCAGGATCACGTGTTACTACTCCATAGTTCCATAAGACTGGTTGATCAGAGTCATACCCCAGTTTCGAGTACTTCCGGTGTATTCTGTTTAGTACTATCCCAGAACCTTGAGTGGTGATGTTGAGTTGTTGTACTACCCCATTTTTAGTAGGATGTCTCATTCTGAGCATTTTACTGCCGTTATGCTGCCGAAATTTTCCTAGGAGTTCGAGAGATACTAATTCCTTGTCCTACATTCTACAGTCTTTAGTTGATGCTGATTCCGTCCTTGGTTTCGTTTCTCAGGATGTCATCAGCTAAGCGAAGTTCCGTCGCTCGTAGTCAGAACCACGGAGATGGTAGGAATGAGGATCCTCCTGACCAGCCTTCGTTGACAGAGTTCATGTTAGAGATGGAGAGGAACAAGCGTGAGTCTAATCGTTTGTTGGCACGTATCGAGGAGAACACCGCACATCAGTTCAAAGGGTCTGCTACCATTCATGATTTCATTCGCTTGCACCCACCTACTTTTCATCATTCCATCGAGCCATTCGATGCAGATGATTGGCTCCGTAGCATCACTCATAAGCTGCGTTCTGTGAACGTAGCTGAAGATGACAAGGTCACTTATGCCACATACCACCTGGAAGGTCCTGCTAGTCTTTGGTGGCAGAACTATGAGGCTATGCTTCCAGCTGGCCAGATTCCTACCTGGAAGGATTTCACTGAGGCTTTTCGCGAGCATCACATTCCCCAGGCCCTCCTTGATCGCAAGAGAGAAGAGTTCTGTAATTTCACCCAGAATAAGATGGCTGTTGATGCTTACAGCCGAGAGTTTGAGAACCTCGCCCGCTATGCCACAGAAGAAGTGTCCACGGACGCCAAGAAGCAAGCTAGGTTCCGGAAGGGTCTCAACCCCAAGTTGCGTCGTGATCTCCACCTGCATCATTGTGATACATTCCAAGCCCTTGTGAACAAGGCCATCAATGCAGAGACAGCTCAACTCACTTACGAGGAGTCTCGTAAGCACACCCGTGATTTGGGATCTCCCTCTGGCTCTAGTTCCCAGAAACGCCGGATTTGGGTTCCAAACTCCGCTCTTCCTTCCGGTTATACACCGAGGTCATCTCATGTGGTGCCTCCTCCAGCTCAGTCGTATGTTCCACCCAGGCCTACTGGTAGACCGCTTGTTAGTGCGGGTCCCCGTCCAACCTCAGGGACTTGCTTCACATGCGGGAAGCCAGGACACTATGCACGTGATTGCTCTCAGACTAGTTATGCTCCACCCCAGCCCGAGAAGACTGTTGGCTGTGTTAATCCATCACGCAAGATGATCAGTGTCAAGTCAGCCCCCACTGAACGTGGATGTGTGCATCACGTCTCAGCTAAAGATGCTCATGATGATCCGGATGTCGTTCTTGGTACACTCCTTGTCAATTGTCACCCAGCATCAGTTCTATTCGATACTGGAGCATCTCACTCCTTCATTTCTGAAGGCTATGCTCGTTTGCACGACATGTCATTTTGTGATATGCCAACTCCGCTTGAAATCCAAACCCCAGGGTCTAGATGGCAGACCACCAGAATCAGCCATGGTAATGAAATCCTTGTTGATAGACTTGTATTCCTTGCATCACTTGTAGCCCTCAAGTCCTCAGACATCAACATCATCTTGGGTATGGACTGGATGACGGCTCATCATGCCAAGATTGATTGTTACACAAGATCTGTTCAGCTTACACACCCGTCTGGCAAGATAGTCACCGTCTCCACTAGAGTTGCAAAGCGTCAGCTCTATTCTCTTAATGCCAGCCCTCTTCCAGACCTTGAAGATATCCCAGTAGTCCGTGATTTTCCGGATGTCTTTCCAGAGGAACTGCCAGGTGTTCCACCTGACAGAGATGTAGAGTTCGTCATAGATCTTATTCCAGGAACTGTTCCAATCTCCCGGAGACCTTACAAGATGGCACCCCTAGAACTAGCCGAGCTTAAGAAACAACTCGATGAGTCCTTGCAAAAGGGTTTCATCCGTCCTAGTTCTTCTCCTTGGGCTTGCCCCGTCCTCTTTGTCAAGAAGAAAGACGGTACGGACCGGATGGTCGTTGATTATCGTCCCGTTAATTTGGTCACGATAAAGAACAAGTATCCGCTCCCCAGGATCAACGACCTGTATGATCAGCTCGCTGGATCCTCAGTCTTCTCCAAGATGGATTTAAGGTTAGGATACCACCAAATCAAAATCAGAAATGGGGACATTCCCAAGACAGCTTTTGTCACTCGTTATGGTCAGTACGAGTACACCGTCATGTCCTTTGGCCTAACCAACGCCCCAGCCACATTCTCCCGCCTGATGAACTCGATCTTCATGGAGTACTTAGATAAGTTCGTCATGGTTTACCTCGATGATATTCTTATTTACTCGAAGAACGAGGAAGAGCATGCCGAACATCTTAGACTTGTTTTAGAAAAACTCAGAGAGCACCGCCTTTATGCCAAGTTCTCCAAGTGTGAATTTTGGTTGCCAGAAGTGACCTACTTAGGCCACGTAATCTCTGGTAAGGGCATTGCTGTCAATCCCGAGAGAGTTCAAGCCGTTCTCGATTGGACTCCACCTGAGACCGTTAAACAAGATAGGAGTTTCCTTGGGCTAGCCAGTTATTGTCGCCGCTTTGTTGAAAACTTCTCCAAAGTAGCCAAACCCCTCACGGAACTTCTCAAGAAAGATAAAAAGTTCGAGTGGTCCCCACAGTGTGAGTACAGTTTTCAGGAACTGAAAAGACGCCTGACTTCTGCTCCCATACTTGTGCCACCGGATTTCACTAAAAACTTTATTATCTACTGCGACGCCTCACGACAGGGACTAGGTTGCATTCTTATGCAGGATCGTCATGTGATTGCCTATGCATCTCGATAGTTGCATCCACATGAGGAGAATTACCCTACACATGATCTAGAGCTTGCAGCCGTAGTCTATGCACTCAAGACCTGGCGACATTACCTTCTTGGTAAACGTTGCGAGATCTACACCGATCACCAGAGTCAAGTATATCTTCACCCAACCAGATCTGAACCTTAGGCAAAGACGTTGGCTGGAGTTGATCACAGATTATGATCTAGGGATTACCTACACCCCAGGCAAAGCCAATGTCATGGCTGATGCTCTAAGCCGTAAATCCTATTGCAACAATCTCATGTTGCAGCAAGGCCAACCACTTCTCCATGAGGAATTCTGTAAGCTTAATCTTCACATTGCTCCTCACGGGTTCCTTTCTACCCTGGTGGCGAAACCTGATCTTAAGGATCAGATTATCGCAGCTCAAAAGCAAGACACAGGAATTTCCCGGATCAAGAGAAACATTAAGAAGGGAGTTGGTGGATGTTTCTCTATGGATGATCGTGGGGTTGTTTTCTTTGAGAATCGCTTGGTGGTTCCCAAGAATCAACATCTGCGACAATTGATTCTTAAGGAGGCGCATGAATCTCCTCTCACGATTCATCCCGGTAGTACTAAGATGTATCAGGACCTACGCCAGAGGTTCTGGTGGACTAGGATGAAGAGAGAAATCGCTGAGTTCATTGCTAAATGTGACGTATGTCGTCGCGTTAAGGCAGAGCATCAAAGACCTGCTGGCACCCTTCAGCCTTTAGCTATTCCTGAATGGAAATGGGATAAAGTAGGTATGGACTTCATCACCGGCTTTCCCAGGACCAAGAGAGGGAATAATGCTATCTTCATAGTCATTGATCGTCTCTCCAAAGTGGCTCACTTCCTTCTTGTTCGAGAGAGTATCACTGCTAGTCAGCTTGCTGACTTATACATTTCTCGAATAGTATCACTCCATGGTGTTCCACTAGAGATCAATTCAGACCGTGGCAGTCTTTTCACTTCTCATTTCTGGGAGAGTTTCCAAACTGCCATGGGAACCCATCTTTCCTTCAGTACCGCTTTCCACCCTCAGTCGAGTGGTCAGGTGGAACGGGTCAATCAAATTCTCGAAGACATGCTCAGAGCTTGCGTTATCTCATTCGGTATGGATTGGGAGAAATGTCTTCCTTTCGCCGAGTTTGCTTATAACAATAGCTACCAATCCAGCCTCAAGAAAGCTCCTTTTGAGGTTCTCTATGGACGAAGATGTCGAACACCTTTGAACTGGTCAGAAACCGGTGAAAGACAATTCTTTGGACCGGACATGATCCAGGAGGCAGAAGAGCAAGTTCGCATCATTCGTGAGAATTTGAAAACAGCCCAGTCTCGTCAGAAGAGCCAGTACGATCGTCATCATAAGGATATGACTTATGAGATTGGCGACCAAGCTTACCTTCGGGTTACTCCTTTGAAGGGTACCCATCGTTTCGGTATCAAGGGCAAGTTGGCTCCTCGTTACATTGGTCCTTTTCGTATTCTCGCTAAACGAGGAGAGTTTGCCTACCAATTGGAACTACCCCCACATGTTTCTCGAGTTCATGATGTCTTCCACGTCTCTCAACTCAGGCGTTGCTTCTCGGATCCCATCCGCGGAGTGGACCACGAAACGCTTGATCTCCAAGATAACCTCACATACCGAGAGTACCCGGTTCGCATTCTTGATCAAGCAGAGCGTGTTACCCGACGTCAGAACGTCAAGTTTCTCAAAGTTCAGTGGTCTCATCATTCCGAGAGAGAAGCTACTTGGGAGCGCGAAGATCGTCTTCGACTGGAGTACCCCGCTTTCTTTCCGTCGACCCCTGAATCTCGGGACGAGATTCTTTCAAGTGGGGGCGAGTTGTCACATCCCTAGTCTGGTATGACCTAGGCTAGCTAGCCATTTGTGCATCATATTAAATTTCATTTAAATTTGAAATGAGGGTTGGTGGAACCCTCAGAATCATTTTTGAAAATGACCCAAACAAAAATTTCTCCAAAAGGGTCCAAGAAAATGCTCATGTTGCTCTCTGAAAATATTGGACAGAGATAAAAAAAAATCAAAACAATATTTTTAGAGGGCTCATGGATATTTATTTTGGCCATTTGGATTAATTCGATAGATATTTGCATTGGAAATATATTTCTATATATATGAAATATGGTCCAAAAATTATGCCATTTATAAAGGAGCTCTGGAATAATATATCTAGCTCCTGCAAAAATTGGCATAAGGTAATAAATTGATTTAGTATTTTTTTTAAATCAAAACAAATGTCAGAAAAAAATAGAAAACAGAAATAAAAGAAGGAGGGCTTACCTGGGGCTTCCCCTGTGTAGCCCAGCCGCAGCAGGCCGGCCCAGCCAGCAGGCGGCCCAGCCCACCTGGCTCCCCTCCTCTGTCGTCTTCCTCCCCGACAGGGGAAAGGAGCGTGCCCGGCGCGCGCGCGCCATCGCGCCATGCCACCTCCCTCCCTGCCTGCCTGGCGCCCTTCTCGTCGCCCTCGATGCCCCGGACGACGCCACGCAGCCACCCCGACCCCCTCGCACTCACCCTCTCCCTCATTCCCTTCCCCTGCTCTCTCTCTCTCTCTCACCGAGAATCACCGTCGCCGCCGTTCGCCATAGCCATCGCCACCGGCCTCCCCTCGCCTCCCCGACACGCGCGGAAGCTCCGCCCCCTCGCCCTGAAGCTCCTCGTCGAGCCACGCACCTTCGGACGGCCTCCATCGCCGCTATCGCCATCGTCTTCCTCCTCGGGCTCCGTCGTCCGCCGCCGTCGATTCGCCATCACCAGGTCTCCCCCGACCCCGTTGTGCTGCTCTGCGTGATCGCCGTGAGCATCTCCCTGTCTCCCCTCTCTTCTCCCCTTCGTTCCCGCGCCGTAGCACCGTTCCCCACCACGGCCGAAGCCTCTCGCCGCCGTCCATGTCACCGTCGCCGTCTCGGCCCGCCTCCACCCAAACCAAGCCTTCCATTGTGCTCCCGGTGCCACGAGGGTGCCGCCGAGCCCCTCAGGTGGCCTCCCCGTGCCCCGCAGCCCGATCCCGCTCGCGCCCGAACTCCGGCCGCCGCCGCGAGCTTTGCTCCGGCGAGCTCCGGCCTCCCCCGCTACTTCCACCTGCCCTACTAGATGCGCGAGAGCCCGGGCTACGCCCCGGTGCTCTCCGACGCCGCCCTCGTGGCCTGTTTCGCGGACTCCGCCGCGTCCAGAGGTCGCCGGCGGCGAGCCCCGTCGCCTGAGCCCTGCCATGTGGGCCCGGCCCGTCAGGTGATTAGCTTAGTGCTAATCACCGTTTAATTAACCCCCCCTGACACTGACATGTGGGCCCCGGTGCCCCTAACCTTTTAATTAAACTAAATTAACCCCTGTTTAACCCCCCTGTCACTGACGTGTGGGTCCCACACGTCAGGTTTGACCCGGACCAGCCCAGTTGACCGCTGACGTCGTGCTGACGTCATGCTGGCGCAATATATATATATTCTGGATTTAAATTTAATCAGAAAATTCCAGAAATTGTTTTAAACTTCAAAAATTCATAACAATTCAACCGTAGCTCAGATTAAAATAATTTATATATGAAAAATCATCAGAAAAATGCAATCTTTCCATCTGTACTAGTTTCATGCATGAAAAACCAACTTATACATGCTGAATATGGGAAAACACATTAGGGCATATATAAGAGACTTAATTTAGAAATGCATTTGAACCTTTGGTTCAAATGGACTTCAAACCAAATGTTTACTAGATGCATTAGATCAAACAGCATCACATCTACATGCCATGTTCATGCATCGTATTGTTGCATATGATTGTGTATTGATTGCCGGCACCGTTCCTTCTCGATAGGTCCTGCTCCGGAGACGTTCCAGAGTACCTGTCTGTGAAGCAGTGCCTCCCTTGTTGATTTACCAGGCAAGCAAACCCCCTTGTTCATTTCGATAAAACCCTACTCTCTCGCTCCTGCTCTCAGTTATTGCATTAGGACAACAACGATTCATCTGCTACTTTGTGCTGCGGTAGTTGAACCCATTCCTCTGCATGACCTGTCATTGCCACAGTAAATAGTTGAAACCCACTAGCATGTGTAGGAGTTGATTGAAGCCACTGATGTGTTCCTACCATGCTATGCCTGCTATTGCTTAGAGTTGTGTCAGGTCTAGTTCATTGGGAATGAATTGGAGTGTTACGATATGTTCTGATGCTGAGAGTTAAGTGTGTGAACACGATTTGGTAAAGGTAGCGGTGAGAGGCCATGTAGGAGTACATGGTGGGTTGTCTCACTGGAACCGTCCTTAAGCACTGAGTTCTATGTATGTTGTCCAATGACTCGATACTACCACACATTGGGTTCCGGTAACTCGACCCCTCTCGACTTATTAACCAACTTGGTCTCTGTCCAGGAGTCGCAACTAGTTTCTGGTGTTTGTAGGTAGTGCTATTTTTCTACCAAGTGGCACCCGACAGGGTGGGCTTGGGACAGACTAGGCACACGTGGCACGGTGTACCGAGTGGCACCCGGTTGGTGGGCTCGGGAACCCTGCTCACATCGTTTGGGGCCGTGAGCGACACCCCGGCCGGATCTCCTTGCGGATGAAACCCGAATAGGCGATAAACCTGGACTAGAGTCTTGTGTGGTTAGTCAGGTCGTGGCCGACACCCTCGCCAGGCTTCCGCTTGAAGGTTGCCGAGATACATGACGTGTACATGGCGGTAAGTGGCGAGAGCGTGTGTGAAGAAGTACACCCCTGCAGGGTTAACATGATCTATTCGAATAGCCGGGTCCGCGGTTATGGACTTCTTGGATGCTTACATGGTACATATACAACTTGAAGTGGATACTCTAAAATGCTCAAGACAAGTGTGAGTGCTATGGATGGCCTTCTCGTAGGGAGACGGGGATGAATCCATAGTAGTGTATCGTGTGGTGATTAGTGGACTCGTGTACGTTGTTTCACCTCAAGAGTTTCTGGTAGTCGTAGAACAGGATAGCCACAGAGTCAACGCTGGCTTGCTGCAACTAAACTCCACATTACCCCTTGACACAAATGCATGTATGCTAGGATCTGATGTAAGTCTTGCTGAGTACCTTTGTACTCATGTTGCTTCATTTATGTTTTTGCAGCGGAGACTCCGGTCTTACTAGTGGTCTCGTGGACTTCGACTAGTAGCTAGTACCTCAGCTACGATCTTGATCGGATGTTGTAGATAGTCAGGCTCTTCAGCCTTTTTCTTTTGTAGATGTCTGTACCCAGACATGTAATGCTTCCGCTTGTTGCTTGATTGCTCTGACTGTTGGGTCATGTGACCCCTGTTTGTAACAATGCTGTGATGGCTCTTCTGAGTCTTTATCTATTTGAGTTGTTGAGTTATGCTGTGATGCCATGTTGTACAGCACATACTTGCATGTTATGCGTACGTGTAACGTGTACTGCTATGTGTGGGATCTGACTATCTAGTTGTTTATCCTTAGTAGACTCTCTTACCGGGAAATGTCTCCTAGTGCTTCCACTGAGCCCTGGTAGCCTGCTACTGCTCCGGAACACTTAGGTTGGCCGGCATGTGTCCTTCTTTGATCCTGTGTCTGTCCCTTCGGGGAAATGTCACGCGATGAATACCGGAGTCCTGCTAGCCCGCTACAGCCCGGTTCACCGGAGTCCTGCTAGCCCGCTACAGCCCGGTTCACCGGAGTCCTGTTAGCCCAGTGCTACAGCCTGGATTCACTCGCTGATGACCGACACGTTCGATGCTGGGTCATGGATGCCTGTCCCTGTAAGTTAGTGCCACTTTGGGTTTACGACTAGCCATGTCAGCCCGGGCTCTTTATCATATGGATGCTAGCGACACCATCATATACGTGTGCCAAAAGGCGCAAACGGTCCCGGGCAAAGGTAAGTCGACACCCGTGGGGATACCGTGCGTGAGGCTGCAAAGTGATATGAGGTGTTACATGCTAGATCGATGTGGCATCGAGTCGGGGTCCTGACAACGACCCTATCCCACCCAATATCTTTCTGGAAAGGCTTTTTAAGCCATCCGTGGTGTGGCAGGAGGAGAGCGGCAACACTAGTCTGGATCCGAACACAACCCCAGATTCCGAACTCATCGATATCATCGGAGGCTCAGCCACCGAAATAACACCGTCGGCCCATCTCATTATGGCAAACATTTCCCCATGGACCGAACCCTTCCTGTCCTACCTTAATAGGAAGGAACTTTTTGAGGATCAGAATAAGGCCCGTCGCATTGTCTGGCGTTCGAAGGCCTGCAAGGTTCATGACAGAGAGCTCTATAAGAAAGGCGCTACCGGAGTCCTTCAAAGATGTATCTTCGAGGCGGGGGAGGAGGAGGAGGGGCGGAAACTCCTGGCTGAGATTCACGCCAGTCTCGGCGGGCACCACGCCACAGCTCGGGCCCTTGTTAGCAAGGCATTTCGTAGGGTTTTATTGGCCGATGGCCCGAGCAGATGCACAGGACCTTGTCCAACGTTGCGTCGCATGCCAACTCTTCGCCAACCAAAGCCATATGCCCCCCACCGCCCTACAAACAATCCCCGTCACTTGATATTTTGCGGTTTGGGGACTAGATATGGTTGGACCCTTAAAGGAGGAAGCCATAAGAAAAAATATCTACTGGTTATGGTGGATAAATTCACTAAGTGGATAGAGGCCAAACCAGTTAAAACGGCCGAGTCCGGGCCGGTGATAGAATTCATATCCGGTGTTGTACACCTTTATGGCGTTCCACACAATATCTTTACCAATAGCGGCTCCAATTTCACAGCCCATGAGGTGAAAACCTGGTGCGCTAATCTGGGCATCAAACTCGATTACACCTCTGTCTATCATCCATAAACAAACGGTCAAGTCGAACAAGCCAATGGTCTTATTATGAGCGGCATCAAGCCTAGACTAGTGCAGTCTTTGAAAGAATCAGACAAGCACTGGGTTGAGGAGCTCGACTCCATACTCTGGGGGTTGCAGACCACGCCCAATCGTACTACCGGATATACACCTTTCTTCATGGTGTACAGCGCAGAGGCAGTGTTACCCTGCGAAATTATTCATGACTCGCCTCAAGTGCGCATGTACGAAGAGAGAGAGGCCGAGCTTGATTGGCAGGACAGCTTAGATGCCCTGGAGGAGGAGCGCGACGTCGCAAAAGCACGTTCTGCATTTTATCAACAGCAGGCTCGCAGGTATCAAAGCAGAGAAGTGCGGGCCAAGACTTATAATGTTGGCGAACTCGTTCTACGCCTGCCGGAGAAGAAAAAGGAGAAACTCAAACCCAAGTGGGATGCTCCCTTCATCATTGACGAAGTTCTCACCGAAGGAGCGTACCGCTTGCGTGATGCGTCAGACAATCGCTTAGAGCCGAACCCCTGGAACGCGGCCAGACTCCGACGATTCTATGCCTAGCGCCGAACCATGTGTTCGTCTCCTTCTTCCTGTTGTTTCCATTATTTTTTCTCTCTTTTTGTTTTTTCTCTTTAGCTTTAAAGCTTTCGTGCGACTAGACCGTACACCCCTGATGCATACATCTTCAAATATGTACGTCCATTACACCTAGGGGCTTCTTGGACAGAAGCATGCTATTATTATTTTCCGAGCATTACGCTCACCACATATGTGTCCTTTCCCATATGTACCTTTTCTTTGCCATTATATGCATCTATATGACTTAAGTTTTGGCCAAGCTGGGTTGCCTAGCTCCTGTGCTTGTGCCCTACGTTCCCGTTAATTCGGCCAGGGCATAAAGGGAGCACCTCTGCGATTGTTAATGCCAGGTCATCCGGACGTGTACCTCAGACTGGGTGAAGCCGAAAGCTAGCGTTCTTAAGGGAATATTCGGTCGGTGAATTAAAGATGTTTCCACATTCACTCCATCATGAACCCCCAGAAGTTACTTATACTGTGATTTTTTCAATCACAGTTCGGACATGCACATGAAATGCATGCACACCTAGGGAAAGGAACCCTTAACGGAACTATTCTCTCTGGAAGATGTTTCTTACATAATTTAATATAACATAACTAGCCGGATACAACTTGTCTGTTCAAGCAACTATGACCCCTATGCCTGGTTTCCACGCATACCCCGGTCTATTTTACCGCTTAGGCATACGGAAACACTCCGCACCTTTGGGTCCAGAGGTCGAAGCGAAAAGGTCTGCCATGACAATCATTTTACAATTCAGCTAGAGTTACATACGTCAAGAAAGGTACATAGTCATTTGGACTCAAAAATTTCCTCCTCTATACCGTCCAGCAGACTGTCTAGCTTACAATCCTGCTGGAAATACTTGGCGGCTATTTCTACTTGGTCATATACCAAATTAACTGGAACTTCTTTTCCATCTGACCCTAGAGGTCCGACCTGAGCCATATGATTCAGATTAAGCTTGGTATACCGTGTTTTCACTATGGCCTAGGTTTCTCATACACCTTCCCAGCAAACCGATATCTTCCACAATCGAAAGCGCTGCCGCGCTCCCTTGAAAAGTTGTATAAGCTCCTCCGTCTTTCCTGGAGGGGAGGCGGACGGCCATAAGGCCTTGGCAACACTTCACATCGCCTGTCGAGCCTGCTCGTGCACTAGCGACAACTCTTGTAGTAGATCGCCCGAGAATCCGAACATCTCCTCTTCGGGACGACCGGTCAGCATACCTGCAGACATAACTCTGTCAGTCTCCTCCACCTCTGAGTTATTCGAAGGTAAGTTCAACCATATACCAAATATGCCGCCTCGCAGCCTTTTATTCTCCTTTACAGAGTCAGCTAGCCGGGCCCGTACATCCTTCAGTTCCTCGCCCAATCGGGTATTCGAATCCTGGCGCTTGTTTTTCTCCATCATGACTTTTGTGAGCACACGCTCGCCCGCGGCTAGCAGTTTCTTGACTTCTCGTTCTCCGCCTTGGGAAGCTTTCAGTTGTTCTTGTAGTTGATCTAGTGATCCTAATAAGAGGTGAGCAACCGTGTTAGCATTATTGGTATACCATTATGTTTTCTCGACGGAGGGGAACATTACCAGGAGACGCCTTCTTGGATTTCTCCAGTTCGGCACGGGCAGTAGTTAGCTGCGTCTGACACTTTTCTAGCTCTTGGGCTAGCAGGTCGTTCTTCTCCGTAAGAACCTGGTGTACAACGATACTTAAATTAGTTGTACCAACCACTTCAAGTCTCGGGGGCTACTGGCATATGGTTATCATATTCGGACAAAGTAAACTTACCCGCACATCTTTTAAATGTTGCTTTGTGGCTCTGTTAAGCCCATCTCGAGCAGCTCGGATGTATGCATCAGCCAAGCTGAAGGCGATAAATGCCTCTTCTGAAAAGCCTGGGTCTTGTAAAATGGCCCTGCGGCGCCGATGATTCATGGCGCTCTCCACTTCCAAGTTGGTGACGGATACATCATCCGAGTCCTCGGCTGGAGGACAGTCCGGCGTTACCCCCGCATCAGCCCCCGTCTTTACGGCAGTATCTGGATCCTGGTTGTGGGAAGTATGACCGGCCGGACCCCCGAATATAGTCCGGCACACTTTTTTCCTGATACAGGATAAACAGAAAGGTCACAATTGGATGTGACTGCCAAGGTGCATATTTGCAAATCCGTACCTCTTTGATGAAGGCTCGGCCGTATCTTCGTTTGCCTTCCTCTTAGAAGGCTTGCCCGGCGTGGGGGGCACTCTCTTCGGAGATACCCCTGGGGCAGCATGGCATGCTGAACGCCTCCCCTTTTGAGCACAGGGCAGTGCGGTGGGTGAGGTAGTATGAGAAAACTCTTTCGGATGAAATATATTCGGATTACTTATGTGTGAAGCGGGGAGAAGACCGGGATAATCAGCAATGATGGCCACTTCTATCTCGTCATAGCTCGTTTGGTAAAACACCCCATTCTCGAGCACCACGAATATATCCGGATCCTCTCCGGATCCGGGGTCAAGGTCCCGATTGTGGCCCTCGGGCTGCGGGGCGGGGCTATAAAGCCCCTCAGAAGTCTTTCGCGAGTGTTGTTATAAATGGATGGGTTAATGTTCGTTGAACATAGCTCAGGGAGTAGAATGAGTAGAGCAGAGGAGTTGGGGGCTTACCTAGCTAGGAGGACTATGCATCGAGTATCCTTCCCTGTGCTTGATGCGCAAGAACTCCTCTTCCTCCCCTTTGAACAGTTCGGCCAATATTTTGGCCAGGGCGGCAGGGGTGTCTGGACCTTTCCTGCCGTAGCGGGAGGCGTCATCTTCCCAATTATAGTGCCACATGGGAAATCCTCTGTATTGGAGTGGCTGGATCCCCCGCACTATGGAGGTCGCCATTACTTCGACTATCGTGTATCCGGACTGGGCGAGCGTCCTTATCTTGCTCAGGAGTTGGCGAAACTCCGCACTATCTTCTTCCTCGAGGCCCCGAGGGCGCCAACTGTGGCGTTTCTTTAAAGGAGCACTTGTGAACTCAGGAAGACCCCTCCGAACTGGGTCTGGAAGTACGACGTCCTCGATGTAGAACCACTCAGAAGTCCATTCTTCAGAAGCCTTCTTCGGTGTGCCGGATAGGTATCCGGTCTCGGCAATGCGCCATATTTTGGCTTCGCCCACTTCAAATATTGATCCCTCACGGTTACGCGATACAAGGCAGAATAACCTTCTCCACAGTTCAAAATGGGCCTCACAACCCAGGAATAGTTCGCATAAAGCGACGTAACCTACAATGTGTAGGATGGAGGCTGGAGTAAAGTTGTGTAGCTGGAGGCCATAATATTCCAGAAGCCCTCGAAGGAATGGATGAATTGGAAGTCCCACGCCCCTTAGAAGATAGGGGACGAAGCACACTCATTCCCCCACGGATGGATTGGGGAAATCCTCCGCCTGGGTTTTGCCATTGAAGGAGGCCAACCCTGCTCGAATAGGGACTAGATTCGCAGGGGGAGAAACCCCTGCGTTTGCAGCTTCACCAGCTGACGGTGGGATACAGAGCACTGCTAGGTCTTGAGCTTGTGTTGGTTTTCCCCGAAGAGGAAGGGATGATGCAGCAGAGTAGCGTAAGTATTTCCCTCAGTTTTTGAGAACCAAGGTATCAATCCAGTAGGAGCCCATGCTCAAGTCCCTCGTACCTGCACAAAGCGATAGCTACTCGCAACCAACGTGATTAGGGGTTGCCAAGCCCTTCATGGTCACTTACGAGAGTGAGATCTAATAGATATAATATTTTTGGTATTTTTGGTATAAATATGCAAAGTAAAAAGTAAAGGCAAAGTAAAAAAGCAAAGCAAGATTAAAGTGATAGAGATTGATATGATGAGAATAGACCCGGGGGCCATAGGTTTCACTAGTGGCTTCTCTCAAGAGCATAAGTATTCTACGGTGGGTGAACAAATTACTGTTGAGCAATTGACAGAATTGAGCATAGTTATGAGAATATCTAGGCATGATCATGTATATAGGCATCACGTCCGTGACAAGTAGATCGAAACGATTCTGCATCTACTACTATTACTCCACTCATCGACCGCTATCCAGCATGCATCTAGAGTATTAAGTTAAAAACAGAGTAACGCCTTAAGCAAGATGACATGATGTAGAGAGATAAATTCATGCAATATGAAATAAACCCCATCTTGTTATCCTCGATGGCAACGATACAATACGTGCCTTGCTGCCCCTTCTGTCACTGGGTAAGGACACCGCAAGATCGAACCCAAAGCTAAGCACTTCTCCCATGGCAAGAACTACCAATCTAGTTGGCCAAACCAAACGGATAATTCGAAGAGACTTGCAAAGATAACCAATCATACATAAAAGAATTCAGAGAAGATTCAAATATTATTCATAGATAGACTTGATCATAAACCCACAATTCATCGGTCTCAACAAACACACCGCAAAAAGAAGATTACATCGAATAGATCTCCACAAGAGAGGGGGAGAACTTTGTATTGAGATTCAAAGAGAGAGAAGAAGCCATCTAGCTACTAACTATGGACCCGAAGGTCTAAGGTAAACTACTCACACTTCATCGGAGAGGCTATGATGATGTAGAAGCCCTCCGTGATGACGGCCCTCTTCTGGCGGAGCTCCGGAACAGGCCCCAAGATGGGATCTCGTGGATACAGAAAGTTGCGGCGGTGGAATTAGGTTTTTGGCTCCTGTTCTGATCGTTTGGGGGTACGTGTGTATATATAGGAGGAAGAAGTACGCCGGAGGAGCAACGAGGGGCCCACGAGGCAGGGGGGCGCGCCCTAGGGGGCGCCCCCACCCTCGTGACCGCCTCTTTTGTTCCTTGGAGCAGGGTCCAAGTCTCCTGGATCACGTTCGGTGAGAAAATCACGTTCCCGAAGATTTTATTCCGTTTGGACTCCGTTTGATATTCCGTTTATCCGAAACACTGAAATAGGCAAAAAAACAGCAATTCTGGGCTGGGCCTCCGGTTAATAGGTTAGTCCCAAAAATAATATAAAAGTGGAAAATAAAGCCCAATATAGTCCAAAACAGTAGATAATATAGCATGGAGCAATCAAAATTATAGATACGCTGGAGACGTATCAGGCATCCGCAAGCTTAATTCCTGCTCGTCCTCGAGTAGGTAAATGATAAAAAGAGAATTTTTGATGCGGAGTGCTACTTGGCATAATTTCAATGCAAATCTTCTTAATTGTGGTATGAATATTCAGATTAGAAAGATTCAAGACAAAAGTTTATATTGACATAAAAATAATAATACTTCAAGCATACTAATAAAGCAATTATGACTTCTCAAAATAACATGGCCAAAGAAAGTTATCCCTACAAAATCATATAGTCTGGCTATGCTCCATCTTCACCACACAAAGTATTTAAATCATGCACAACCCCGATGACAAGCCAAGCAATTGTTTCATACTCTAACTTTTTCAAAACTTTTTCAATCTTCACGCAATACATGAGCGTGAGCCATGGATATAGCACTATAGGTGGAATAGAATGGTGGTTGTGGAGAAGACAAAAAGGAGAAGATGGTCTCACATCAACTAGGCGTATCAACGGGCTATGGAGATGCCCATCAATAGATATCAATGTGAGTGAGTAGGGATTGCCATGCAACGGATGCACTAGAGCTATAAGTATATGAAAGCTCAAAAAGAAACTAAGTGGGTGTGCATCCAACTTGCTTGCTCATGAAGACCTAGGGCAATTTTTGAGGAAGCCCATCATTGGAATATACAAGCCAAGTTCTATAATGTAAAATTCCCACTAGTATATGAAAGTGATAACATGAGAGACTCTCTACTATGAAGATCATGGTGCTACTTTGAAGCACAAGTGTGGTAAAAGGATAGTAACATTGTCCCTTCTCTCTTTTTCTCTCATCATTTTTTTTATTTGGGCCTTTTCTTTTTTTTTATGGCCTCTTTTTATTTGGGCTTCTTTGGCCTCTTTTTTTTTATTTTTCATCCGGAGTCTCATCCCGACTTATGGGGGAATCATAGTCTCCATCATTCTTTCCTCACTGGGACAATGCTCTAATAATGATGATCATCACACTTTTATTTTTCTTATAACTCAACAATTACAACTCGATACTTAGAACAAAATATGACTCTATGTGAATGCATCCGGCGGTGTACCGGGATATGCAATATGACAATGATGGAGTGTGTCATGATGAACTAGATGGTGGAAAGTTGCATGGCAATATATCTCGGAATGGCTATGGAAATGCCATAATAGGTAGGTATGGTGGCTGTTTTGAGGAAGGTATATGGTAGGTGTATGATACCGGCGAAAGGTGCGCGGTATTAGAGAGGCTAGCAAAGGTGGAAGGGTGAGAGTGCGTATAATCCATGGACTCAACATTAGTCATAAAGAACTCATATACTTATTGCAAAAATCTAGAAGTTATCAAAGCAAAGTATTACGCGCATGCTCCTAGGGGGATAGATTGGTAGGAAAAGACCATCGCTCGTCCCCGACCGCCACTCATAAGGAAGACAATCAATAAATAAATCATGCTCCGACTTCATCACATAACGGTTCACCATACGTGCATGCTACGGGAATCACAAACTTTAACACAAGTATTCTTTAAATTCACAACTACTCAACTAGCATGACTTTAATATTATCACCTCCATATCTCAAAACAATTATCAAGCTTCAATCTTTTCTTAGTATTCAACACACTCAAAAGAAAGTTTCACAAATCTTGAATACCAAGCATATTATTATTAAGCAAATTACCATGCTATTAAGAGACTCTCAAAATAATTTAAGTGAAGCATGAGAGATCAATAGTTTCTTTAAAACAAATCCACCACCGTGCTCTAAAAGATCTAAGTGAAGCACATAGAGCAAAATTATAACGCTCAAAAGATATAAGTGAAGCACATAGAGCAAAACTACTTAGCTCAAAAGATATAAGTGAAGCACATAGAGTATTCTATCAAATTTTAATTCATGTATGGCTCTCTCAAAAGGTGTGTACAACAAGGATGATTGTGGCATACTAAGACACAAAGACACAAATAATACAAGACGCTCCAAGCAAAACACATATCATGTTGGTGAATAAAAATATAGCTCCAAGTAAATTACCGATGGAAGTGGACGAAAGAGGGGATGCCTTCCGGGGCATCCCCAAGCTTTGACTTTTTGTGTCCTTGGATTATCTTGGGGGTGCCATGGGCATCCCCAAGCTTAGGCTCTTGCCACTCCTTGTTCCATGATCCATCAAAAGAATTCACCCAAAACTTGAAAACTTCACAACACAAAACTCAAAATAGAAAACTCGTGAGCTCCGTTAGCGAAAGAAAACAAAAGACCACTTCAAGGTACTGTAATGAACTCATTCTTTATTTATATTGGTGTTAAACCTACTGTATTCCAACTTCTCTATGGATTATAAACTATTTTACTAGCCATAGATTCATCAAAATAAGCAAACAACACATGAAAAACAGAATCTGTCAAAAACAGAACAGTCTGTAGTAATCTGTAGCTAGCGCAAGATCTGGAACCCCAAAAATTCTAAAATAAATTTCTGGACGTGAGGAATTTATCTATTAATCATCTTCAAAATGAATTAACTAAATAGCACTTTTCAAATAAAATTACAGCAGTTCTTGTGAGCGCTAAAGTTTCTGTTTTTTTACAGCAAGTTCAACAAGACTTTCCCCAAGTCTTCCCAACGGTTCTACTTGGCACAAACACTAATTAAACACAAAAAACACAACCAAAAACAGAGGCTAAATGATTTATTTATTACTAAACAGGAGCAAAAGGCAAGGAATAAAAATAAAATTGGGTTGCCTCCCAACAAGCACTATCGTTTAACGCCCCTAGCTAGGCATAAAAGCGAGGATAGATCTAAGTATTGCCATCTTTGGTAGGCAATTCTTCAATTAGGCATCTACCATCTTTAGGAATTTCTTTCTTTTTATTAATTATCAAATTTTTAGGCACAAGATCAAAAAATTCATTTGTAATAAATGGTTCCTTAATGATAGCAAAAAGATTGGGATGAACACTTATAGATTTAAGATCTGCAGTTTCCTTACTAGATGATTCACCCTTATTTTTAGGAACATACATAAGCTTGGCAATTTTAGTAGGAGGACTTGGAGTATTCTTTACGGAATAAAAAGCGGTTCCCAAGTTTGTAATGATACCCTCAATTTTATCAATTCTAGTAGAATCTAAGTTCATTCTCTCATTAACTATGGGTTCTTTTTCCTTAATATTTTTCAAAGTCATTCCTACCTTAGATCCATATTGAGTAATTTGATTGTGGATCTTTTTATCTAGATTTTCAATTGATTCAACAGTAGCAACTTTATTTTCGACAATTTCAAGTCTTTGCATAACATGCTCCAAAGTTAACGTGGTTCCATTAACCAAAAGAGGTGGTGAGACAAATAAATTTAGCATAGCATTATAAGAATCAAAAGTATGGCTACCCAAGAAGTTCCCTCCGGTAATGGTATCGAGGATATATCTATACCAAGGATTAACACCTACATAAAAATTGCGGAGAAGAACTAAGGTAGATTGCTTTCTGGTAGATCTATTTTGAGCATTGCAAATTCTATACCAAGCATCTTTTAGATTTTCTCCCTCCCTTTGTTTAAAATTTAGAACTTCACTCTCGGGGGACAACGGAGAAGATATGAGACTAGTCATGACGACAAGCAAACAACTAGCACACGAGAAACAAAGCAACAGGCAAAAGAGGCAAATAGAGAGGGAGGATAGGGAGAGAGAGGGCGAATAAAACGGCAAGGGTGAATTGGGGGGAGAGGAAAAAGAGAGGCAAATGGCAAATAATGTAATGCGAGAGATAGGGATTGTGATGGGTACTTGGTATGTTGACTTTTTGCGTAGACTCCCCGGCAACGGCGCCAGAAATCCTTCTTGCTACGTCTTGAGCTTGCGTTGGTTTTCCCCGAAGAGGAAGGGATGATGCAGCAGAGTAGCGTAAGTATTTCCCTCAGTTTTTGAGAACCAAGGTATCAATCCAGTAGGAGCCCACGCTCAAGTCCCTCGTACCTGCACAAAGCGATAGCTACTCGCAACCAACGCGATTAGGGGTTGTCAAGCCCTTCACGGTCACTTACGAGAGTGAGATCTGATAGATATAATATTTTTGGTATTTTTGGTATAAAGATGCAAAGTAAAAAGTAAAGGCAAAGTAAAAAGCAAAGCAAGATTAAAGTGATGGAGATTGATATGATGAGAATAGACCCGGGGGCCATAGGTTTCACTAGTGGCTTCTCTCAAGAGCATAAGTATTCTACGGTGGGTGAACAAATTACTGTTGAGCAATTGACAGAATTGAGCATAGTTATGAGAATATCTAGGCATGATCATGTATATAGGCATCACGTCCGTGACAAGTAGATCGAAACGATTCTGCATCTACTACTATTACTCCACTCATCGACCGCTATCCAGCATGCATCTAGAGTATTAAGTTAAAAACAGAGTAACGCCTTAAGCAAGATGACATGATGTAGAGAGATAAATTCATGCAATATGAAATAAACCCCATCTTGTTATCCTCGATGGCAACGATACAATACGTGCCTTGCTGCCCCTTCTGTCACTGGGTAAGGACACCGCAAGATCGAACCCAAAGCTAAGCACTTCTCCCATGGCAAGAACTACCAATCTAGTTGGCCAAACCAAACGGATAATTCGAAGAGACTTGCAAAGATAACCAATCATACATAAAAGAATTCAGAGAAGATTCAAATATTATTCATAGATAGACTTGATCATAAACCCACAATTCATCGGTCTCAACAAACACACCGCAAAAAGAAGATTACATCGAATAGATCTCCACAAGAGAGGGGGAGAACTT
Source organism: Triticum aestivum (assembly GCF_018294505.1). Classification (NCBI taxonomy): domain Eukaryota; kingdom Viridiplantae; phylum Streptophyta; class Magnoliopsida; order Poales; family Poaceae; genus Triticum; species Triticum aestivum. The sequence goes on from NC_057794.1 coordinate 206,871,682, forward strand.
TGTATTAAGATTCAAAGAGAGAGAAGAAGCCATCTAGCTACTAACTATGGACCCGAAGGTCTGAGGTAAACTACTCACACTTCATCGGAGAGGCTATGATGATGTAGAAGCCCTCCGTGATGACGGCCCTCTTCCGGCGGAGCTCCGGAATAGGCCCCAAGATGGGATCTCATGGATATAGAAAGTTGCGGCGGTGGAATTAGGTTTTTGGCTCCTCTTCTGATCGTTTGGGGGTACGTGTGTATATATAGGAGGAAGAAGTACGTCGGAGGAGAAACGAGGGGCCCAAGAGGCAGGGGCGCGCCCCCACCCTCGTGACCGCCTCCTTTGTTCCTTGGAGGAGGGTCCAAGTCTCCTGGATCATGTTCGGTGAGAAAATCACGTTCCCGAAGATTTTATTCCGTTTGGACTCCGTTTGATATTCCGTTTATCCGAAACACTGAAAGAGGCAAAAACAACAATTCTGGGCTGGGCCTCCGGTTAATAGGTTAGTCCCAAAAATAATATAAAAGTGGAAAATAAAGCCCAATATAATCCAAAACAGTAGATAATATAGCATGGAGCAATCGAAAATTATAGATGCGTTGGAGACGTATCAAGCACTTCTCCCATTCGCCTTTTTCTGGGCCGCAGTGTCGGTGTACTAGAGTAGGGGTACCCTATTACCCCGAACTCGTGCACGGGCAGTTGCAGCACCCCGCGGCAAGGCTTGCCGGGTGACCGCCAAGACCCTCCGTGGTTCCCTTGAAGACCAACCAAGGCCCCGGCAAGAGGAGTTTGCCGGGAAGGCCAACTAAGGCCCCGGCAAGAGGAGCTTGCCGGGAAGGCCAACCAAGGCCACGGCAAGAGGAGCTTGCCGGGAAGAGATGAGACCCCGGCAAGAGGAGCTTGCCGGGAAGGCCACTCAAGGCGTATCAAGAAAGCTTGCCGCGACGCGCCCCGCGTCCCGGCAAGATCCGGCGAGCGACAAGCTTCCGGACGCGACAAGACGACGGCCGCGGCAAGGAGCTTGCCGCGGGAAACCCCCACTTCGTGCCCGCGCTCCAGCACACCGGCTAACGTGTCGCTCTGGGACTCTCCCAGGCACGCGTGGCAGGAGGCCGTGCAGCTAGGGGTACGTGGTGGCAAGCGGAGGTGAAGAGAAGCCCATCGTGGCAAACGGTGGCACTCCTAACGGTCACCTTTTGCACTGTTTAGGAGACTCAGACAGGCATTTAGTGCCCTTGTCCCCTGCCGTCAGAGTTAGGTAGGGTGCACTGTATCCACAGTAGCGGTAGCTGCACCTACCGCATCCTTTTCCATTTTTACCCTTCTTGTCTACGTTGCCCCCTGTCGGTGACCCCTTGAGAGTATAAAAGGAGGCCCAAGCGCAACGTAGAAGGGGGTCGGAGGTTCGAAGGTTCGGAGGTTGGCCAGTTCGGCTCGTTCAACACCAGGAACACTCTCACGCTCAGTCTGGCAGCGTCCATCGCTCCTGAGCAAGAATCCAATATACAGAAACAAGCAGCAGTAGGGTTTTACGCATCCGTGCGGCCCGAAGCTGGGTAAAATCCTCGCCCGCGTGCACTACCTCGATCCGCTCTTTGTGCGCTCTCCGCCCCCCACCGAACCGAAAGGGGCCCTGTCCCCATAGGTGTTGGTGGGAATCAGCATCGCCCCCGACATCTCTGGCGCGCCAGGTAGGGGGCGTCGAGATTGTGCGAATCTGATCCGGCGTGCACGCAAGCTAAATCTTCATCGTCATGGCTCCCAAGGAGCGGGCGAGCAAAAGAACGACGCCAGTGCGGCAACAGAAAAAGCTAAGTCATGCAAAACTTTAGATATTTCCTTACTATATAAGGTTATCCGCCTCGGAGATCTTGTTCTTTGTACGGAAAACCTGTGCGCGGAGGAATCAACTCGTAGCTAGTCGCGCCCTTACTTTGTTTCGAGTCCGCTCAACAACTTAAGTGAGCTGCTAGCGCCCTTACTTTGCTTCGAGTCCGCTCAGCAACTTAAGTGAGCCGCTAGCGCCCTTACTTTGTTTCGAGTCCGCTCAAAAACTTAAGCGAGCTGCAACTAGTTGCGACAAGATTGCTTGTCGGTAGCGACCCCGCCAGCAGGCTGCTGAAGTTCCGCACTCGGCGCTCACGGCAAGGGTGCCTGCACCGGCAAGTTTCCCTAGAAAGCGTAGGGTGGACGTACAAAGAGGGGTTGAATAGGAAGATAGCATGCGCTATTCATTTGAGATTTCTGCATAGACCTGTATGCCGAGGAGCCTTCTCGGGGCTAGTTGCGCTCCATGTTGCCTCGAGTCTGCTCGGCAACTTGTGCGGTTGCGCTAGAACCAAGAAGGTAAACCTTTCCGGGAGGCGTTGTTCCCGAATAGCCGCTAAGGGCCCGTTCCCTCAAGCGCTACTGGCTGGATCGTACGCACCGGAAAGCATTCCAGCAGGCATAGGGACTATGCAGCAAAAATCGAAATTCGCAAGCAAGTTGAGTGCACTTCGGATGCTAATCACTTGCTATGTTTGAACGCAGTTATGGCCCGGGGGCTGGCAACGCCCTTAGGGCCAATCTTTTCGGCGTCAAGAACGATGAAGTTCTTCGCCATAAACCTTTCCGGCAACGATCTTGCCGGGAGCCGGCGTCAAGAACGACGAAGTTCTTCGCCATAAGCCTTTCCGGCAACGATCTTGCCGGGAGCCGGTGTCAAGAACGACGAAGTTCTTCGCCATAAGCCTTTCCGGCAACGATCTTGCCGGGAGCCGGCGTCAAGAACGACGAAGTTCTTCGCCATAAGCCTTTCCGGCAACGATCTTGCCGGGAGCCGGCGTCAAGAACGACGAAGTTCTTCGCCATAAGCCTTTCCGGCAATGATCTTGCCGGGAGCCGGTGTCAAGAACAACGAAGTTCTTCGCCAAAAGCCTTCCTGGCAACGAGCTTGCCGGAAGCCGGCATCGAGAACGTCAAAGTTCTCTGCTGAAGATAAAAGCCTTCCTGGCAACCAGCTTGCCGGAAGCCGGCATCGAGAACGTCAAAGTTCTCTGCTGAAGATAAAAGCCTTCCTGGCAACCAGCTTGCCGGAAGCCGGCATCGAGAACGTCAAAGTTCTCTGCTGAAGATAAAAGCCTTCCTGGCAACGAGCTTGCCGGAAGCCGGCATCGAGAACGTCAAAGTTCTCTGCTGAAGATAAAAGCCTTCCTGGCAACCAGCTTGCCGGAAGCCGACATCGAGAACGTCAAAGTTCTCTGCTGAAGATAAAAGCCTTCCTGGCAACAAGCTTGCCGGAAGCCGGCATCGAGAACGTCGAAGTTCTCTGCCGAAGATAAAAGCCTTCCTGGCGACCAGCTTGCCGGAAGCCGGCATCGAGAATGACAAAGTTCTCTGCTGAGGATAAAAGCCTTCCCGGCAAGCCAGTATCGCTGGGGGCTGCGAGTGCCAAGAATCGTCCACGGCAAACCAGAGTTGCCGGGGGCTGCAATATCAGATAATTCTTTCATCCCTCATCATGCATCCTCTTATGGACTGGGGAATGTGAAACCACGTTTCTTCCCGGAAACTGCCGTGCTCCCTCGACTCTAGGCCCTGGGGCTCGTTCTCGGGGCCAAGTTTGGTCGTAGTCGCGGCAGCAAAGGGATGAAACGAGGAGAACGCACCCACTTCGTTCCTGCCTCCGTCAAAAGCGTGAGAAAGGTTGAGCGACGTGGGAAGGCAGCAGGGCCTGTTGCCGGGAGATGAAATGTCTGTCCGAGGGATACCAAGGATTCGCTCTTTGGCGTGGGTTTAACTCGCGAGAAAAATAACCCGGCAAGCATTCCCCTTTTCATTAAAAAAACATCCCACTCAGGTACAGTCCATAGAGGATGAAAAACATGAAAGAGAGGATTACAAGTTCTAGATACAGCTAAGGCCCGAAGGCTTACAAATTAAAAAGATAAGGTGCCCGTAATCCCATTCCTGTCCCTCTTTTCAGGAGGCAGGTCAAGGAGGCGAAAAGGGCAAAAGGAGTGCCTAGGCGAGCTACGGGTGCCAGAAGACACCAAGGGAACATCCCGGGGGCCGTCCGAAGGCTGGACAGCGACGGCGGCGCCGGAAGCAGGGCTCGAAGACGGGACGACAGGACGTCAGCACGCTGTCGAGGGCACCACGCCCTCGTACTCCGGCTTGACGGCCTTGTCGCCTGCCCTCTTCCCCTTCCGCAGCCTCCCTACGCCAGCCGCCCAAGGAGACGACCCCGGGGAGTTCAAGAAGCCGGCGACGCGGATGATGGAGTCGCCGGTGCCGCGCAAGGCGGCGCCCGACGCCTAGTCGGACCCGCTACCCCGCCGCCCGCTACCCTCGTCGTCGATGTCGCTCCCCTCCTCGTCGCTCTCGCTCGAGGAGGAGCCTTCGCTGTCGGAGGAGCTGTCCACGCAGCACTTCGCCTGAGTGCCGAAGCACCCGAAGGCCTTGACGGAGAGGAGATCACCCTCCATCAACTTAAAATGGAGGGTAAACCCCTCCGTCAAGCTATGGATGCGGGCGAACGTCTTCCACCCTCGATCAAGATACATCACATTAAGGGCTGGAAATGCAACACGGACTCGCGTGCCGTTGATCCCACAGCCCCTCATGTGCAATCTCAGCGTCTCGGGCGGGTCCACTTCCATCGCGCGCGCAAACGGAGCTGGAAGCCGGAGGCGACGACGAGGCGCCCAGCGCAGCCTGACGAAGAACTCGCAAGGGTCGTCCCCTATATGGACCGCCGTGGGGGGAGGAGCCGCCGGCGGAGGTGAAGCTGACGCGCCGCCCCGTCCGCCTCTTCCCCGAGCGCCTCGACCTCGTCCTCGACCTCGTCCGCGGCCTCGCCCCCTCCCTCTTCCCCTTATGGTTGGCTCTGCCACCACGGGCGCGGAAGAGGGAGAGATGCGCTGTCTGGCGGCGACCCTCGCCGCCACCGATGAAGGGCCTGGGTTCCCTTTCTCCATGACAGATGAGAGAAAGGGGAGCAGAAGCTGAAGAAAGGAGAAGATGAGAGAGTGCGGGTTTCTGTGCTCCCATCCCGCTCTTTATAAAGGAGCGAGGAGGGGGCTCGGCCGCCCCGCTCAGCGAATCAAGGCACGGGAAGGGCAGGGAGTCGGGGCCAACCCGCTCGTGACGGCCCAGTTTCCCACTCCACCGTCTGTGACCCCAAGCGCATGAGAGCTGCGTGGCGGGGATGCAGAACTAAGGCGACAGATGAGGCAGCCTCGCTCCGCCCCGTGAACGCGGGGAGTGGACGTCCCAAAAACCGCGCACCGGCCCCGTCCAGTAAATGCACCACGCCCTCACACCTACCTCCGTTTAAGGAGGAGGGAGTAAACCGTCTCCATCCTCGTGGCCTGACGCATGCTCGGGGGGCTTAGCCCCACGCACACCACCCACGATCTCTCCCACGATGCCGCGTTTGACGCGTGCCGTTCTGGGCGTGCGCGGTGGGAGCGGAGTTAGATTCGGCGTGACCTAGGCCGCGCATGCCCGTGCACTGTTTTGGGCCTGGCCCAACAGCGCTCGGCACCGTGTGTGGCCCAGGCCCGGGAGCTCCTGTCGGTGTACTAGAGTAGGGGTACCCTATTACCCTGAACTCGTGCACGGGCAGTTGCAGCACCCCGCAGCAAGGCTTGCCGGGTGACCGCAAAGACCCTCCGTGGTTCCCTTGAAGACCAACCAAGGCCCCGGCAAGAGGAGTTTGCCGGGAAGGCCAACTAAGGCCCCGGCAAGAGGAGCTTGCCAGGAAGGCCATCCAAGGCCCCGGCAAGAGGAGCTTGCCGGGAAGAGACGAGACCCCGGCAAGAGGAGCTTGCCGGGAAGGCCACTCAAGGCGTATCAAGAAAGCTTGCCGCGACGCGCCCCGCGTCCCGGCAAGATCCGGCGAGCGACAAGCTTCCGGACGCGACAAGACGACGGCCGCGGCAAGGAGCTTGCCGCGGGAAACCCCCACTTCGTGCCCGCGCTCCAGCACACCGGCTAACGTGTCGCTCTGGGACTCTCCCAGGCACGCGTGGTAGGAGGCCGTGCAGCTAGGGGTACGTGGTGGCAAGCGGAGGTGAAGAGAAGCCCATCGTGGCAAACGGTGGCACTCCTAACGGTCACCTTTTGCACTGTTTAGGAGACTCAGACAGGCATTTAATGCCCTTGTCCCCTGCCGTCAGAGTTAGGTAGGGTGCACTGTATCCATAGTAGCGGTAGCTGCACCTACCGCATCCTTTTCCATTTTTACCCTTCTTGTCTACGTTGCCCCCTGTCGGTGACCCCTTGAGAGTATAAAAGGAGGCCCAAGCGCAACGTAGAGGGGGGTCGGAGGGTTCGAAGGTTCGGAGGTTTGGCCAGTTCGGCTCGTTCAATACCAGGAACACTCTCACGCTCAGTCTGGTAGCGTCCATCGCTCCTGAGCAAGAATCCAATATACACAAACAAGCAGCAGTAGGGTTTTACGCATCCGTGCGGCCCGAAGCTGGGTCAAATCCTCGCCCGCGTGCACTGCCTCGATCCGCTCTTTGTGCGCTCTCCGCCCCCCACCGAACCGAAAGAGGCCCTGTCCCCATAGGTATTGGTGGGAATCAGCATCGCCCCCGACACGCAGGGACGGGAGGAGGAGCTGGGAATGCTAGACATGTTGGAGTGTTCTTTCCTAGCAACATTTGAGGATTTTCTCTGATGTTAAATGGATCTGGGATCCAATCTCATTTAATAGACGATGTCCCTCACGTCGTCGGGGTGTTATGTGCAAAAATACCCTGACCTCTCGCATTCGCTTGACACGTGGAAACTGAAGTTGTTGATACATAGAAGCCGAGGGGTACAACATTAAATGGAAGGCCGAACACGCTACTTGGAAGTCATTGGTGGAGGAGCCTGCCTTGCAATGTCGAAGATAATCTACGTGCCGAACACTTCGTCATTGAAGACTGGTTCGGGGGCTACTGAGGGAGTCCTAGACTAAGCGGTCCTCGGGCATCCGGCCGGTTAATCATGGGCCGGACTGATGGGCTGTGAAGATACGAAGACCGAAGACTGCACCCGTGTCCGGACGGGACTCTCCTTGGCATGGAAGGCAAGCTTGGCGATCAAATAAGTAGATTCCTTTCTTTGTAACCGACCTTGTGTAACCCTAGATCCTCCCGGTGTATATAAACCGGAGAACTTAGTCCGGAGGGGGGACAATCATTACCATAGTCATACAGGCTAGGCTTTTAGGGTTTAGCCATCTCGATCTCGTGGTAGATCAACTCTTGTAATACTAATATTCATCAAGATCAATCAAGCAGGAAGTAGGGTTTTACCTCCATAGAGAGGGCCCAAATCTAGGTAAACATCGTGTCCCCTGTCTCCTGTTACCATCGACCTTAGACACACAGTTCGGGACCCCCTACCCGAGATCCACCGGTTTTGACACCGACAGACCCTTCGTGGGTGGAGCCCTACATGGACTCACGCAACCGTTACCCTTCGTGGGTTGAAGTCTCCATCAATGTGGATGTACGATAGCACCACCTATTGGAACCACACCAAAAATCTCCGTGCCACCAATTGCGTTTGCACACTCCAATCCCATCCCTTTACTTTCTTGCAAGTTGCATGCTTTACTTTCCACTTCTCATATACTCTTGCCATGCTTGCTTGAAATGTATTGTGAATGTTTAAACTTGTGCTAAAACTCCACCTTAACTTAAAGAAATTAAAAACTACTATTATTCTTTGTTGAGGGTCTAATCACCCCCCTCTAGACGCATCTTCTCGATCCTACACGTGTCAAGCGAGTAGGTGTGAAGCTAGCAAGATAGCCCGACAAGGCTTGCCGGGCAATCGACGATGTGACGTCAAGCGGCGCATTTAATGCGCCCTGTCAGCGTGCATGGTTAGGTATGATGGCACTGTTTGCTATCTTATCAATGCATAATGACTACTTTGCCATTGTGGTAACCCCTTAACCTATAAAAGGAGGCCCATGGCAACCGTAGAGAGGGTTAGAAGGTTGAATCCCCATGCATTCACATGAGCATAGCCACTGTCGCCTCGAGGCAATCCTGCCGGGCCAGTGTACTACGCTCCACTACTATTTTTCCACCATCAATCCACCAAAGCAGGAGTTGGGTTTTACGCCTCACGGCGGCCCGAACATGGGTAAATTACTTGTGTGATCTCTATCGTGTTGTCCCGCGCTCCTCTGCTCTTTGTGCAACATGACATTCCCCTGCCGAACTAGCAAGGGACCCTTGGTCCCATAGGTAGCCGTGGTTTCCCATGACATCTTTGGCGCGCCGGGTAGTGGAGTCACTTGCGCGAACCTGAAAGCATGTGCAGCGCGTCATCTTCATCACCATCTTCATCTTCGACAGCGCCATCGACCATGGCGCACAAGAAGAAGTCCGGTGCTTCCTCTCCATCCACCTCGAAGGCTCGGCCGCCCGCAACCACCAATGCTACGGGGGATGCGGAGGCGAGCGAGGATACGGACACTGTTGGGGACGTGGTCAGAGCGGGCCGCGCCGTCACCACTTCCCACACCGCCGAAGTGGGAGCAGGAGACGCCGAAGGAGAGCAGCATCAGCAACACCCCAATGGCCATGCTCCTCAAGGTACGGGTGAAGGGGGTTACTCCGTCTATCCTCCTTCCTCTCACCGATGGGCACAGCCGCAGCAATGGCGCTTGGGACGGGGAGAATCACCGCCCCCCCCCCCCCCCCCCGCCATGGGAGTGGCCGCAGCGCGCGCACCTCCCCCTGGCAGGTCGACCCAGTCACTGCACCAGACGGAGCCACTGGCCCTCAAGCGCCATCGCCACGCCACCATGCCGTCCAGGTGGCCAACACACAACAACAGAGGTGTGGCACTATTGCTGCTAGCGCTGTTAGGAGCCAAGCAACGGTACGATCCACGTCATCATCACCCATGCCAAGTACAGCTATGTAGACCATGGTGCGGGCTCAACTCTTGCTAAGGTTTCCGCCAGTGGCCGAGCAGATAAACGAATGGCGTGCCACCATCCAAAGTCTCGGTTTTGCCGAAGCTGGGGGCTCGAAGTGAGTTGGCCCGCACGGCCTCCCAGGCGTCGACAACGACTCATGCTGCTAGCTGAACGGAAGGGGCCACCCCCACGATGTAGTCGCCGCCACGGCAACCAGCGCGAGCGCAGCAAAATCAAGAACCTCACGACATCTCGATGGCCTCTTCCGACCCTCGGGCGCATCCAGGCCGACGACGAACCCCGGAGGACAGGCGGGCGGCGAGACACACGCGTCGTTGTCGAACGATGCCACAACGACCACCACCGGACCGATGGGTGCGATGGCCCCGACGTTGACGAGCCTGCACTCGGTATTAGCATGAGCCTACCTTTCAAGGTTGGGTGCCCTGCCTTTACCCGTGAGCTACGGCAAGTCTGTTGGTCGTCCATTTGCACGTTCAAGCCAGAGATACGTGAGAAGTACGATGGGAGACTGGAACCAACAGAGTTTCTAAGCATCTACACCATCATTGTTCAAGCTATCGGGGGAAGAGATGAGAAGGTGTTTGCCAACTACTTCCATTTGGCTCTCAAGTCCAATGTGAGGTCCTGGCTAATGCACTTGCCGGAGAACTCCATTTCATCGTGGGCTGACATGTGCCATGAGTTCATTGGCGCCTTCACCGGTGGCCATCAAGAGCCGGGCAGGCCCAGCGACTTGCAGCTTCTCCAACAGAAAGAAGGGAAGACCCTCTGGAAGTATTTGCAAAGATTCAGCAAGGTCCATAGGAACATCCCAAATATCCATCCAGCAGCGGTGATAGCTGCCTTCCAGTCCAATGTGTGCAACCGCAGGATCGGTTCCAAGATGAACGTGTCGTTGCCCAAGACAGTGAAGGAGCTTTACACCTTTGTGGACAAGTGTGCTCAGATGGAGGAGGGAAGGAAGCTGCCTAGAGAGGAGGATTGCATCAACATTGATTCAGAGGATGATGATGATCCACCAGTCAGAAGAAGAGCAAGAAGCGCAAGGATAAGGCAGTAATGTCTGTTGAAGGACCGGGTACTCCTAGTACCAGCAAGAAGGCTAAAGCCGAAGTCCCCGGTAAGGAAGTTGCCGTGTGCGCTGACTGCCGGGAGGCTGTGGCTGTCGAGAAGGCCGGGAAGGGCGATGGGTCATACTGCAAGACTCATCGGACCAAGGACCACGACATTCAAGAGTGTTATCAGGTTGAGTAGCTCGTTAAGAGGCAGAGAGCAGAATATGAGAAGCTTGATACGTCTCCAACGTATCTATAATTTATGAAGTATTCATGCTATTATATTATCATCCTTGGATGTTTTATATGCTATTTTATATGGTTTTTGCGACTAACCTATTAACCTAGAGCCCAGTGCCAGTTTCTGTTTTTTCCTTGTTTTTGAGTTTTACATAAAAGGAATATCAAATGGAGTCCAATTGACATGCCAATTTTTGACGATTTTTTATGGACCAAAAGAAGACCCCGGAGTAAAAGAGTTGGGCCAGAAGAGTCCTGGGCTGTCCACGAGGGTGGGGGCGAGCCCCCCCCCCCCCCCCCCCAAGCATGTGGTCCTGCCTCGTGGACGCCTCGGGCACCTCCTTGACGTGAGACCGACGCCAAAAATTCCTATAAATACAGAAACCTCGGAAAATTAACCTAGATCGGGAGTTCCGCCGCCAGAAGCCTCCGTAGCCACCGAAAACCAATCTAGGCCCTCTCTGGCACCCTATCGGAGGGGGCCATCATCACCAGAGGGCATGTAGGAGGATCACGGAGGGGCCATCATCACCATGAAGGCCAAGGACTAGAGGGAGAACCTCTCCCCATCTAGGGGGGAGGCCATGGAGGAGGAAGCACAAGGGGGATAACCTCTCCTCCTCTCTCTCGGTGGCACCAGAGTGCCATCGGGAGGGGAATCATCGCCGCGGTGATCGTCTTCATCAACATCACCATCATCATCATCACCCTCATCTCTTTTACGCGGTCCACTCTCCCGCACCCGGCTGTAATCCCTACTTGAACATGGTGCTTTATGCCACATATTATGATCCAATTATGTGTTGCCATCCTATGATGTTTTGAGTAGTTATACTTTGTCTTTGGGTTGATTTATGATCTAGATTGGTATGAGTTGTATGTTTTACTTTGGTGCTGTCCTATGGTGCCCTCCGTGTCGCGCAAGCATGAGGGGTTCCCGTTGTAGGGTGTTGCAATACGTTTATGATTCGCTTATAGTGGGTTGCGTGAGTGACTGAAATACAAACCCGAGTAAGGGGGTTGTTGCGTATGGGATAAAGAGGACTTGATGCTTTAATGCTATGGTTGGGTTTTACCTTAATGATCTTTAGTAGTTGCAGATGCTTGCTAGAGTTCCAATCATAAGTGCATATGATCCAAGTAGAGAAAGTATGTTAGCTTATGCCTCTCCCTCATATGAAACTGCAATAGTGATTACCGGTCTTGTTAACGATTGCCTAGGACAATTCCGCACACCGGTCCACCATTATTCCACACTCGCTATTTATAATATTGAGTAATATATTCTAACTTCATGATAACAGCACCTACTTTTATATTTTAGCTCTCCGATATCATACAAAGTTATCCTCTTCATACCCACATCATAGTTTTATTTCTAGTTGCTAGTTGGAAGCAAACGTTCGGTGTACATAGAGTCGTATCAGTGGCAGATAGGGCTTGAGAGAATATTGATCTTACCTTTAGCTCCTTGTGGGTTCGACGCTCCATACTTATCACTTCCACCTTTGATAATTGCTACGGTGATTCCTTGCACTTGGGGATTATCAAGCTCTTTTCTGGCGCCATTGTCGGGGAGCAATAGCGTGGGGTTGATATTCCCGTGTGTGCTTGTTTGCTTTCTTCACTAAGTAGATTTTGTTTTTCCTTTTTGTTTATGTTTAGTTGTGGGTGAAACATACAAAAAAAATTAAAAGAATGAAAATACCAAAAAAAATTACTTGCCTCGCATGCCTAAAAAGTTTTTCAAAAAGAGAAGTGATTGGAAAGTTATGCATTGAAGAAGTGAGGGTCGACCTTGAGCACTCGTGTTCATGCTCACGGAAAAAATGTAGAATTTTTCATGGAAGTTTCTCTGTAAATAATTATCCCCTTATATATAACCATTGTATTATAAAAATAATGTTCCAAGCTTTGGTTTTAGGATGATTAGATTGCTTGTTTACTATGTGCAGAAAAAAAACAGAAACTTTGGCTGTAGCGTGTAATTTTACATTTTTTACTGGAAAGTCAAATTGGTCTGAAACTTTTTGAAAATTACTTCTGTATAAATGTTTCAAATTTTCAAATTTATTTCATAATTGTTGGAGATACAGAAGTTTACTAAACCTTCAGATTTCTACAGACTGTCCTGTTTTAGACAGATTCTGTTTTTCGTGTGTTGTTTGCTTATTTTGATGAATCTATGAGTAGTATCGGAGGGTATGAACCGTGGATGAGTTGGAATACAGTAGATAGTACACCAATATGAATTTAGAATGAGTTCACAATAGTACCTAAAGTTAGTGATTTGCTTTATTATACTAACGGATCTCACAAAGTTTTTGTTAAAGTTTTGTGTGGATGAAGTGTTCGAAGATCGAGGAGCTATCAATATGAGAAGAATAAGGAGAGGCAAGAGCTCAAGCTTGGGGATGCCCAGGGCACCCCAAGTAAATATTATAAGGATACTCAAGCATCTAATCTTAGGGATGCCCCGGTTGGCATCCCATCTTTCTTCTTCAACAATTATTGGTACACCTCACTTTTTGTTTTGTTCACATGATTTGTGTCCTTTGTGTTTTTCTTTTTCTTTAAGAACCATGCTAGTATGAGATGTCCCTTCATCAATTTATAGAATACTCCATGTGCTTCACTTATATCTTTTAAGTATGATCTTATAGAATTGCTCTTTGTGCTTCACTTAAATCTTTTGAGTATGGTTGTATAGAATGCTTCGTGTGCTTCGCTTATACATTTTGAGCCCGGTATGGAGCCGACGGTCCTTCAGGCGTGCCCTTTCGGGCGGCTTGAGTTTAGCTTTGGACATTGGTTAGTTTATATTAATTGTAGAATGCTCCATGAACTTCACTTATATATTTTGGAGTAAGAATAATACTATTATCTAAAGCGGGTTTGGAAGAGTGTCAACTTTAGGAACTAGTGATCCCGCTATTCTGAATGAGGAGAATTTTGCTTATGTGGAGAGTAGTAAAATTTCTATGCTTGTAGATCATGAAAAGAATGATTTATGTGATGGTTATGTTGTTGAATTCATTCATTATGCTACTGAAAATTATTATGAGGGAGGAATATATGCTTGTAGGAGTTGCAATAATATCAAGTTTTCCTCTCTATGTGCTTAAAGTTTTGAAGTATACTTGTTTTGCCTTCCTATGCTAGTCGATTCTTGTTCCCATAAATTGTGTGCTCACAAAATCCCTAGGCATAGGAAGTGGGTTATGTTTAAATGTGCTAGTCATATTCTTCATGATGCTCTCTTTATGTTTCAATTCTTATCTTTTATGTGAGCATCATTGAAATCATCATGCCTAGCTAAAATGCATTAAAGAAAAGCGCTTGTTGGGAGACAACCCAACATTTACCCTTACTATTTTTGTGCGTTCTCATGATTAAGATACTGTAGTAATCATGTTTTATAGCTTTTGTTTCAATAAAGTGCCAAGTAAGACCTTTGGGAAGACTTGGGTGAAAGTTAATGTGATCTTGCTGTAAAAACAGAAACTTTGTGCTCACGAGATTAGCTGCCATTTTTTACAGAAGAGTGATTTGGTGGAGATTCTTTTTGAAGAAGATTAATAGACAAATTACTCACGTCCACCAATTTATTTCATAATTTTTTGAGTAGCAGAAGTATGGTTAGTGTTCAGATCATTACAGACTGTTCTGTTTCTGACAGATTATGTTTTCATTGCATAGTTTGCTTGTTTTCTAGTTTCTATGACTTATATTCCTCAATATAAATTGTAGAAATGATATGGTACAGTAGGAATTGTGTGAGAACAATTATGATCTTTGTCTTTGACAGTACCAAGGTGAATGGTTTACTCTTTATCATACTAACCTATCTCACGAAGTTCCGTTAAGTTTTGTGTGATTGAAGTTTTCAAGCTTTGGGTGAGATATCGATATGAGGAGAATAAGGAGTGGAAAGAACCTAAGCTTGGGGATGCCAAGGCACCCCAAGGTAATATTCAAGGAAGACTCAAGTTCCTAAGCTTCGGGATGCCCCGGAAGGCATCCCCTCTTTCGTCTTCAAAACTATCGGTATACCTTACTCGGAGCTATATTTTTATTCGTCACATGATATGTGTTTTGCTTGGAGCGTATTTTCAATTTTACTTGTCATTTGAATAAAATCATTGGATCTAAAATATTAAATGAAAAAGAATCCTCCCATGGCTAGTTAATTATTTGACTACTCGGTGTCCTTCACTATTATCTTTTGGAGTAGTTTGTCATTTAGTCACGTGCTTCACGTATATCCTATGAGTAAATGGTTGAATAATTGAACATCATAAATCTGAATTTATATATGTTTCATATGCTTATAACATGGGGAGTAATGACTTCACATAGAATAAGCATAGGTAGTAAACTTATTGAAAGTTAGCAAACGTAGAATTGATCACTTGAACAATTCATGAAAGAATATTGAAGGAAGAGAGATTTCACATATAAATATACTATCTTGGACATCTTTTGTAATTGCGAGCACTCATTAAAATATGACATGTTAAAAGGTTGATGTCGGACAAGGAAGACAACGTAATGGGTTATGTTTTCTTATATCCGAAATAAAGTATATTGTCTTGAATCATCCAACATGTTGAGCTTGCTTTTCCCCCTCATTCTAGCCAAATTCTTTGCACCAAGTAGAGATACTACTTGTGCTTCCAAACATTCCTTAAACTAGTTTTGCCATGAGGGTCCACCATACCTACCTATGGATTTAGTAAGATCCTTCAAGTAAGTTTTCATCGGTGCAAGCAATAAAAATTGTCTTCTAAATATGTATGATCTATTAATGTGGAGAAAATAAGCTTTATACGATCGTGTGATGTGGAAGAAATAAAAGCGATGGACTGCATAATAAAGGTCCATATCACAAGTGGCAATATAAAGTGACGTTCTTTTGCATTAAGATTTTGTGCATCCAACCATAAAAGCGCATGACAACCTCTTCTTCCCTCTGCGAAGGGCCTATCTTTTACTTTTATCTTCTACCATTATGCAAGAGTTCTGGTGATCTTCACCTTTCCTTTTTACATTTTATCCTTTGGCAAGCACATTGTGTTGGAAAGATCCTGATATATATATATATATATCCAATTGGATGTAAGTTTTCATGAACTATTGTTGTTGACATTACCCTTGAGGTAAAACGTTGGGAGGCAAAACTATAAGCCCCAATCTTTCTCTATGTCCGATTAAAACTTTGAACCTATAAATATCACGTGAGTGTCAGCAATTGTGGAAGACTAAATGATGGTTTAGTATGTGGAGTTTGCTAAATCAAAGCTCTGACATAGACCCTTCCTGAAAGTAAGATGAATTGCAATTGTTCGATGACTAAGAATATAGTTTGTTAGTTTCAAGAGAGTTTATGATCTACACTTCAACATGTGAATAGCTTGTTACTTGATCATGAAAAGTTTTATGAAAATGAGCAACTGTTATGATATATAATGATGCTAGAAAAATTGATTGGAACTATCATTGATGAAACTTATGCACTTGCTAGCATTCACACTTCATAAATTATTACTTTTATCATTTACCTACTCGAGGACGAGCTGGAATTAAGCTTGGGGATGCTGATATGTCTCCAACGTATCTATAATTTATGAAGTATTCATTCTATTATATTATCAACCTTGGATGTTTTATATGCATTTATATGCTATTTTATATGGTTTTTGGGACTAACCTATTAACCTAGAGCCTAGTGCCAGTTTCTATTTTTTCCTTGTTTCTGAGTTTTACAGAAAAGGAATATCAAATGGAGTCCAACTAACGTGCCAATTTTTGACGTTTTTTATGGACCAAAAGAAGACCCCAGAGTAAAAGAGTTGGGCCAGAAGAGTCCCGGGCTGTCCACGAGGGTGGGGGCGCGCCCATCCCCCCCAGGCGTGTGGTCCTGCCTCGTGGATGCCTCGGGCACCTCCTTGACATGAGACCAACGTCAAAAATTCATATAAATACAGAAACCTCGGAAAATTAACCTAGATCGGGAGTTCCGCCGCCAGAAGCCTCCGCAGCCACCGAAAACCAATCTAGGCCCTTTCTAGCACCCTGCCGGAGGGGGCCATCATCACCGGAGGGCATGGAGGAGGATCCCGGAGGGGCCATCATCACCATGAAGTCCAAGGACCAGAGGGAGAACCTCTCCCCATCTAGGGGGGAGGCCATGGAGGAGGAAGCACAAGGGGGAGAACCTCTCCTCTCTCTCGGTGGCACCGAAGTGCCATCGGGAGGGGAATCATCGCCACGGTGATCGTCTTCATCAACATCACCATCATCATCATCACCCTCATCTCTTTTACGCGGTCCACTCTCCCGCACCCTGCTGTAATCCCTACTTGAACATGGTGCTTTATGCCACATATTATGATCCAATGATGTGTTGCCATCCTATGATGTTTTGAGTAGTTATCCTTTGTCTTTGGGTTGATTTATGATCTAGATTGGTATGAGTTGTATGTTTTACTTTGGTGCTGTCCTATGGTGCCCTCCGTGTCGCGCAAGCGTGAGGGGTTCCCGCTGTAGGGTGTTGCAATACGTTTATGATTCGCTTATAGTGGGTTGCGTGAGTGACTGAAACACAAACCTGAGTAAGGGGTTGTTGCATATGGGGTAAATAGGACTTGATGCTTTAATGCTATGGTTGGGTTTTACCTTAATGATCTTTAGTAGTTGCGGATGCTTGCTAGAGTTCCAATCATAAGAGCAAATGATCCGAGTAGAGAAAGTATGTTAGCTTATGCCTCTCCCTCATATGAACCTGCAATAGTGATTACCGGTCTTGTTAACGATTACCTAGGACAATTCCACACACTAATCCGCCATTATTCCACACTCGCTATTTATAATAGTTAGTAATATATTCTAACTTCATGATAACAACACCTACTTTTATATTTTAGCTCTCCGATATCATACAAAGTTATCCTCTTCATACCCACAGCATAGTTTTATTTCTCGTTGCTAGTTGGAAGCAAACGTTCGGTGTACGTAGAGTCGTATCAGTGGTAGATAGGGCTTGAGAGAATATTGATCTTACCTTTAGCTCCTTGTGGGTTCGACACTCCATACTTATCACTTCCACCTTTGGAAATTGCTACGATGATTCCTTGCACTTGGGGATTATCAAAGCCTAACAAGGAAAAAGGTTAGAACGCCGCTGGCGGCAAGGTCCGAGGCGGTGAAGTAAACTGTCCCGGCAAACCCTTTCGGAACAAAGGAAAACCCGCCAAAGGTAGAGAGAAGGAACCATGCGACGATAAGAGTGACGGAGGGGATGAAGTGGAAACCAGCGAGTAGGAGTTCCAGAAGGCTACTGATGCTCTGTGCATTGACGGGGGTGCATCCCTGCACTCCTCTCACCGCCAACTCAAACGGTGGGCACGTGAGGTTAATTTCGTGGAACCAGCACCAGAGGCCCGGCAACCACTCAAATGGTCACGCATGCCTATCATCTTTGACGAAGAGGATCATCCTAACCGTACCATTGCGGTAGGATGCTTGCCGTTGTTGGTCTCTCCCACAATTTGCAACCTCAAGGTCACAAAAATGTTGGTGGATGGTGGGGCCGGGTTGAATCTGATCTCCCGGCAGTCATCAGCAAACTTCAGATAGCAGAGGAAGAATTAGAGGCCACTAGCATGTTTCAAGGAGTTAATCCCGGCAGGAGTCATCCTAAGGGAAAGGTCATGCTACCGGTGACATTTGGGGGAGAGCTGAACTATCGGATTGAGAAGATTGTGTTTGATGTGGTTGACCTTCCTTTGCGGTATAATGGGATCCTTGGATGCCCAGCCCTGGCTAAATTCAAGGCGGCATCCCACTATACCTACAACACCTTGAAGATGTCTGGGCCGATAGGAGTCATTTCCATTTCATCAGATGAGAAGGACGTAATCATTTGTGTGGACAAGATGTACCGAGACGCGGACGCGGCAGAGGTAGTAGCAGTTCCCGCCAAGGAGGACAGAGGAAAGAAGAAGGATAGCAAGGACGCTGGCAAGGAATCTGGAAAGCGTACCTCTTAGGAATACACTGCGCCTGTTGATGACTTGCCGGAGAGTTCCAATAGCAAAATATCCAAGATCACTGCAACCCAAGTGAATAAGGCCCTGGCAGGGCTGGCTGGCATTGATGGTACTTTCACTATCAGCGCCACCCTCGATGACAAATAGGAAAGTGTGCTCGTTGCCTTCCTATGGGCGAATGTCGATCTGTTTGCATGGCAACCATCTGATATCCCCGGTGTTCCCAGGGAGGTAATCGAACACCACCTTGATGTTTTCCCGCATGCCCGACCTGTCAAGCAGAAAGTCTGGAAGCAGGCCTTGGAGAGGCAACAATTTATTGCAGAAGAAATCAAGAAGCTTGAAGCAGCTAGTTTAGTTAGAGGAGTGCTACATCCCACATGGTTAGCAAATCCAGTGGTGGTTCGGAAGGCTAACGGGAAATGGAGGCTGTGCATAGATTTCACAGATCTCAACAAGGCTTGCCTGAAGGACCCATTTCCCTTGCCGTGCATCGATCATATTGTGGATTCCACTTCAGGCTGCGATTTTCTTTCCTTTCTGGATATCATCAAACCTTCATGCCCAAAGAAGATGAAGAGAAGACATCATTCATCACCCCATGTGGTACATACTATTTTATCCGCATGCCATTCGGATTAAAGAGTGTCGGGTCTACTTTTGTAAGGGCAGTCCAGATTGGTTTCAAGCCATAGCTGCACAGAAACATTGAAGCTTATATGGATGATATTGTGGTCAAGACCAAGGACGGAGCAACCCTTATCCAGGATTTAGAGGAGACATTTTCCAATCTGCGCAAGATCAACCTGAAGCTCAACCCGGAGAAGTGTGTGTTTGGTGTTCCCTCCGGCAAGCTACTTGGGTTCTTTGTGCCCATCGGGGAATCGAAGTCAGCCCTGACAAGATTAAAGCTATCGAGCAGATCTAGGTGCCAAGGACAGTCAAGGATGTAAGGCGTCTAACGGGGTGTGTTGCGCGCTAAGTAGATTCATTTCCAAGTCTATCGAGCGTGCCCTACCATTCTTCAAAATCCTAAAGAAGGCAGGACCCATGAAGTGGACCCCAGAAGCAGACGCGGCCTTACAAGAGTTGAAGACCTACTTGTCCTTTGTGCCCACCTTGGTTGCCTCCGAACCACAAGAACCATTGCTGCTATACCTGGCGGCAACCAACCAAGTGGCCGGTGCAGCCTTGGTGGCACAGAGGGAAGTGGACAAGGCAGAGAGTGAGCAAGGACCGGCAGAGCTAGAGAAGGATCAAGATAGAAATAAGCACGGCAGCGAGAGCAACCCCAAGTACATGGCAAGGAAGAATGTGGTGCAGCGCCCAGTGTACTTCGTCAGTTCCTTACTACAAGGGGCTAGGTCGAGGTACTCTGGCATGCAAAAGTTGAACTTTGGTCTCATCATGGCCTCAAGGAAAATGTGCCACTACTTCCAAGCCCATGAGATCATGGTTGTCACTCGCTTCTCGTTACAAAGGATACTCCGAAACCCTGAGGCAACTGGCAGAATAGTGGAGTGGGCTTTGGAGTTATCCGATTTTCGTCTGAAGTTTGAGTGCACATCAACAATTCAAAGCAGGGCATTGGCAGAGTTTATTGTAGAATGGACGTCAACCCCTGATGAAGAAGTACCGGAAACAGTTATCCCCGACAAGGAGGCGCCCCAAGAATGGATTATGTATTTCGATGGTGCCTTTTCCTTGCAAGGTGCAGGGGCTGGCGTGCTTCTCGTTGCCCCCTCCGGGAGCACTTGAAGTATGTCGTCCAAATGCACTTTGCCCGGGAAGAGGCAACCAACAATACAGCAGAGTATGAAGGGCTCCTTGCCAGGCTCAGGATTGCCGCAGAACTGGGAATTAAGAAGTTGATCATTCGAGGAGATTCACAACATGTGGTGAGACAAGTCAACAAGGATTATCAAAGCCCATTTATGGAGGCATGCATTGAGGAAGTGAGGAGATTGGAGGAGCGCTTTGACGGATTACAAACAGAGCACGTACCCCATGCGGAAAACAGGATAGTTGATCATCTGTCAAAGTGTGTTGCACATAAGCTTCCTGTGGAACCAGGGACTTTTGTTCTCCATCTTACTCAGCCATCCGTATCCCCAGCAATAATGGCCCGAAAAAGGAGAAAGATGGACTCCGGTAAGCCTCTCCCGGTAGAGCATTCCGCTCCTGGCAGAGACCCTGCCGGAAACAACTCCTCACCACTTGCCGGACCGCACCCTCCAGCTGGGCCCATGGTCCCCGTGAACGAGAAATGTGCCCCTGTAGTTGAGGAGGTGTCGCTAGTCCTCGTTACCCCAGGCTCCAACTTGGGCAAGACACATAATCCACTTTCTCCAAACCGGAGAACTTCCTGACGACCAGGATGAAGCTGAAAAAGTAGCCTGGGGGCTAGTATGTATCAATTTGTCAATGAAACTCTGTACAGAAGGAGGCCCAATGGTGTGAAATTGAAGTGCATATGCCGGGAAGAAGGAAATGAACTGTTGGCTGAGATACACAAAGGCATGTGCGGCTCCCACATTGGATCAAGGGCATTGGTTGGGAAAGCATTCTGGCAAGGATTCTATTGGCTCACCGCCCTCCAAGATGCGGTCAAGCTAGTCACAAGATGTGAAGCCTGCCAGTTCCATTCCAAGAATATACACCTGCCTGCCCAAGCTCTTCAGACAATCCCTTTATCTTTGCCATTTTTGGTCTGGGGGCTCGATTTCCTTGGCCCTTTCCCCCGAGCAATCGGGGGCTTTGAATTCTTGTTCGTTGCTATCGACAAGTTTACAAAGTGGCCAGAAGTGACTGCCATGAGAAAGGTGACCGCCCAGTCAGCTATCAAGTTCTTGAAAGAAATGGTGTGTCATTTTGGAGTTCCGGCACGAATCATTACCGACAACGGCACCCAGTTCATGAGTCGCGCCTTCATGCAACATGTTCATACCCTCAGAAGCAAGATCTCATTTGTCTCTGTCGCACATCCCAGAAGCAATGGGCAAGCTGAGAGGGCGAACGCTGAAGTGCTGTGGGGACTCAAGATAAGAACCTTTGATACGCTGCGGAAGCACGGCAGGCGGTGGATCGATGAGCTGCCAGTGGCTCTGTGGTCCCTCAGAACGACACCAAATCGGGCTACCGGGCAGACTCCCTTCTCCCTAGTTATGGGGCAGAAGCAGTTATCCCCATGGAACACATTTACGGGTCGCCTTGAGTGCTTGCCTACGATGAAGTAGCGCAAGATCAGCACTGGAGTGACAATGTTGTGCTACTCGAGGAGAACCGTCTCCGAGCTGCTACACATGTCGCACGCTATCAGCAAGCCCTGTGTCACTATGATAGCCATAGGGTTCATGCCCGGTGTTTTGAGGAAGGCGACCTTGTCCTTAGGCGCGTTCAGTCTGCCAAGGGTACACACAAGTTAACGCCGAAGTGGGAAGGCCCTTACAGGGTAGTACGAGTAACCAGACCTGGCACAGTCCATCTGGAGACCAGAGATGGCATTAAACTGTAAAAACTCATGGAATATTGAGCATCTTCGCAAGTTCTACCCGTAAGGCGCGGCTGTCGGGCCCTACCTGGCAGCCACCCTTTTGTACATGCCTTTCCTTAGTTGCATGTAACCCCTTGTACAAAGCAAGGCGATGACCTTGAGCACCAGAGAAATAAACGAACCGCTGGGGGGCAACCAAGTTGCATGCATGCATGTGCATTCCAAGAGCATTATAAGCATTTGCATATGCATATAGATAGGATCGCATCTTGCATCTTTTCCATCTGCATGAAGTTACAGGTTCCTGTCATGGACTTGGCCTCTATAAGGAGTTGGGAAGATGGACCAGCACTGCGATCCCCGGCAAGCCAAACAGATAAGTTCTACCTCTTGTCCATAAAGTGTTATGTAAGCTGAAACTTGTGCATAAGGAAACCTCGCCACTCTTGGAAACTTAGGTGCTCCCATCCTTGACTCGAACGTTGCTTCGGTCAGGACGATCGCAGTGGCCTTTGGTGAAAAGAGGTTGCGGGGGGCTGGTCCCTTTGTTTTTTGCCCGGTAGGCTCAGTTCTCCGGCAAACAAAATCAGGAGGGTGCCGGCAAGATAGCCTACCGGGGAAGACTCGTTTATTAAAACTAAAGAGGCATCCCACCTCTGCATGGACATATACATGCACGATTTCCTGGCAAGGTTCATCTCTTTTGTTAATATGCTGATACTACAAGTACGAATCTTACAGAACACAAACATGGACTCGAGAGATTACATTATTTGAACTAAAATTTGGCAAGTGTCGACAAGTTTAAGATTGAAAAAAGATAAGTGCCCCGTAATGCCTTTGCCCTTGTCCATATCCTTTAGGAAGGGGTCAAGGAGGCAGGAGGCAGACCCAGCTGGGATTCGGTGTCTCCCCAGGATCAGGATGGCGCCACTCCTCGGCAGGGAGGAAGAAACCGGAGGGCAGGCATGGATGGTGACGCTTCTAGAGGACCAGATGGGGGACGCGGAGTCACCGGCAAACACGACTCGTTGGAACGGTCGCCCTGTTCTTGACACATCGTGGGTTGCCGCCACCGTTCGCATCGCTACCACCTGAAGACCTCAGCATGGCAGCCACATTGGACACCATGCTCCATGGGTCATCCTACAAAGAGCATAGGTCGTCCCCAGCCACCCTGACGTCAGAAGCCATCGCATGTTCTAAAGACGTGTATGGGAGCAAAGAGCCCTCCTGCACGCCAAGAGGACGACACCCACGGGGAGTCAGATTTGCCTTTGTTAACGGCGACTCTTTTTCGTGACTCCTCGCGCTGCAAAGGGAAGAAGAACGGGGAGTGGTCGACTACCACGTGCCATACCCACTATGGGCCTCGACATGGTGTCACTCGCATCCCCTCCGACTGGAATCAAGGCTACGAGCAGCCCGGTGGCGAGCACGCCGGAGTCGCCACCTCTGGGGTTGTCACCGCGCCGCCCGAGTACCCCCTTTGGATCCATGCAAAGCCTCAGAATGAAGCCCGGGCCTGGCCCTAGGCTCTTCTCCTTGACATAACCCGCAGGAAGGATAAAACAGAGGAGGGGACCACAAGGACGAATGACTCTGCTCTCCCCTCGCCCCTCCTTTTATAGGCAGGCCGGGGAGGGGAGCTATTCCCTCAATGAGCGACCATCATCCTCCTTTGCCAATTCAAGAGGATCGGGCCCTCGCCTTGACGCTCTCCCGTGTCACGCGCCTCCGTTACCTACCCTGCGTGATGCATGCAACATACGTGGCTAAGGATAAGGGCGTGGTGGGAAGAGTGAATTGCCAGTTTCTACCTCGTGCATTAAAGTCATTCACGGGCCATTACAAGGGCAACCCAACCACCATTGGCTTTACACAACGCGTGGGGAAACTGGAAACTGGCCAGGACTCAAGATTAATGAAGAAGCAAAGAAGACCTCAGGAAGACCAGCCTCTTCCACGCCCCTGCTTGTGCACTTATTAGGACCTACCCCGATGATGCTTAGCAACACATTCGGGGCAGGCCCAGGGGCTTCTGTCGGTGCAACAAACCCTGGGTATGTTGCGCGGACTGTGCACAGGCACGGAAACAAGATTATGGTGCCAGGCCATACCAGAGTACCAGAGACCAAGATTTTCGAAGGACCAACATGCAGATCAAGAGAACCAAAATCAAGCCAGAGAAGTAAGATGTCACCAGGAGAAAAGCCTCCCTTGCCGGGCAGGTGAGCTCAGCGAGGGCGGGGTTAACCCCGGAAGAGAACATCCAAGATGACCCGGCAAGGCTTGTTGGGACTCGTGGAGGCGAAACCACCTCACCCAACTACTCCGCTACGACCCACATTGTCAATCGATGCGGTGTTAAGCCGCAAAGTGACTAAGTGACAGCCATTCGCCACATGGCGGCCTCTTTCTATAGGGGATGCCTACAAGCGACATCCGTCCTACGGCGAGTCAAGCGAGCAGGTGTGAAGCTGGCAAGATAGCCGGGCAAGCGACGATGTGACGTCGAGCGGTGCATTAATGCGCCTTGTTAGCCTGGAGGGTTAGGTATGATAACATTGTTTGCTATCTTATCAGTGCATAATGAGTACTTTGCCATTGTGGTGACCCCTTAACCTATAAAATGAGGCCCACAGCAACCGTAGAGAGGGTTAGAAGGTTGAATCCCCACGCATTCATACGCGCGTAGCCACTGTCGCCTCGAGGCAATCCTGCCAGGCCAGTGTACTACGCTCCACTACCATTTTTCCACCATCAATCCACCAAAGCAGGAGTAGGGTTTTACGCCTCACGGCGGCCTGAACCTGGGTAAAATTGCTTGTGTGATCTCTGTCGTGCTGTCCCACGCTCCTCTGCTCTTTGTGCAACGTGACATCCCCCCTGCCGAACCAGCAAGGGACCCTAGGTCCCATAGGTGGTCGTGGTTTCCCACGACACTAACTTATCTCATGAGTTCTTGTTGAGTTTTGTGTGGATGAAGTTTTTAAGAATTAGGGAAACTGTGATATCAGAGGAATTAAGGAGACACAAGAGCTCAAGCTTGGGATGCCCAAGGGATCCCTACTTAATATTTCAAGAAGTCTCGAGCATCTAAGCTTGGGGATGCCCCAGTTGGCATCCCACCTTTCTTCTTCAACAATGATTGGTCAGTTTTGGTTGAGCCTAAGTTTTTGCTTCTTCACATGATATTTGTTATACTTGGAATGTCATTTTATTTTGTTTTGCTTGTTGTTTGAATAAAATACTAAGATCCGAAATTCTTGAATGAGATAGAGTCTTCACATAGCTACTTAATTATTTGACTACTCATTGATCTTCACTTATATCTTTTGGGAGTAGTTTGTCATGAACTCTCGTGCTTCACTTATATTATTTTGAGAGTCTTATAAATAGTATGGACATTTGCTAGGGTTATGAATTCAGTCCTAATATGATGGGTATCCAAGAGGGATATAATAAAAACTTTCATAAAGAGCATTGAATATATGAGAAGATTGATTCCTTTCATTTGTTTTGAGACATAAAGATGGATATATTAGAGTCATGCTAGTGAATAATTGTGGATTGGTAGAAATACTTGTGTTAAAGTTTGTGATTCCCGTAGCATGCACGTATGGTGAACCGTTATGTGATGAAGTTAAAGCATGATTTATTTTTTGATTGTCTTCCTTATGAGTGGTGGTCGGGGATGAGTGATGGTCTTTTCCTACCAATCTATCCTCTTAGGAGAATGCGTGTAGTACTTTGTTTTGATGGCTAATAAATTTTTGTAATAAGTGTGTGAGTTCTTTATGACTAATGTTGAGTCCATGGATTATACGCACTCTCACCCTTTCACCTTTGCTAGCCTCTCTAGTACCACGCAATTTTCACCGGTGCATTAAACCCACCATATATCTTCCTCAAAACAGCCACCATACCTACCTATTATGGCATTTCCATAGCCATTCTGAGATATATTGCCATGCAACTTCCATTCTTCCGTTTTATTATGACACGCACCATCATTGTCATATTTCTTTGCATGATCATGTAGTTGGCATAGTATTTGTGGCAAGGCCACCGTTCATTTTGTTATACATGTTAGTCTTGATCATTGCACATCCCGGTACACCACCGGAGGCATTCATATAGAGTCATATTTTGCTCTAGTATCAAGTTGTAATTCTTGAATTGTAAGTAAATAAAAGTGTGATGATCATCATTATTAGAGCATTGTCCCATGTGAGGAAAGGATGATGGAGGCTATGATTCCCTCACAAATTAGGATGAGACTCTGGACTTAAAAAATAAAAAGAGTCCAAAGAGCCCATAAAAAAGAGGCCAAAGAGCCCAAACAAAAAATAGACAATAAAAAGAAAAATAGAAAATGAGAGAAAAAGAGAGAAGGGACAATGCTACTATCCTTTTACCACTCTTGTGCTTCAAAGTAGCACCATATCTTCAAGATAGAGAGTCTCCTATTTTGTCACTTTTATATACTAGTGGGAATTTTTCATTATAGAACTTGGCTTGTATATTCCGATGATGGGCTTCCTCAAATTGCCCTAGGTCTTCATGAGCAAGCAAGTTGGATGCACATCCACCTAGTTTTCTTTTGAGCTTTCATAGACTTATAGCTCTAATGCATCTGTTGCATGGCAATCCCTACTCACTCACATTGATATCTATTGATGGGCATCTCCATAGCCCATTAATTTGCCTAGTTGATGTGAGACTTTCTCCTTTTTGTCTTCTCCTCACAACCTCCACCATATTCTATTCCACCAATAGTGCTATATCCATGGCTGACGCTCATGTATTGCGTGAAAGTTGAAAAGGCTTGAGAACATTAAAAGTATGAAACAATTGCTTGGCTTTTCATCGGGGTTGTGCATGATAAAATAATTTGTGTGATGAAGATGTAGCATAGCCAGACTATATGATTTTGTAGGGATAACTTTCTTTGGCCATGTTATTTTGAGAAGACACGATTGCTTTATTAGTATGCTTGAAGTATCATTGTTTTTATGTCAATATTAAACTTTTATTTTGACTCTTATGGATCTGAATATTCTTGCCACAATAAAGAAGATTACATTGATAAATATGTTAGGTAGCATTCCACATAAAAAATTATGTTTTTATCATTTACCTACTCGAGGACGAGCAGGAATTAAGCTTGGGGATGCTTGATACGTCTCCAACATATCTATAATTTTTTATTGTTCCATGCTATTATATGATCTGTTTTGGATGTTTTATACTTATTAACATGCTATTTTATGTTATTTTTGGGACTAACCTATTAACCTAGATCCTAGTGCAAGTTTCTGTTTTCCTTGTTTTTGAGTTTTACATAAAAGGAATATCAAACGGAGTCCAAACGAGCTGAAAATTTACGGTGATTTTTTATGGACTAGAAGATACACACAAAGCATCGGAGTTGGGCCAGAAGAGTCCCGAGGCAACCACAAGCCTAGGGGTGTGCCCCCTGGCTTGTGGGCTCCTCGAGAACCCCCCTGATTTGTTTCCAACACCAAAAATTCCTATAAATATAGAAACCCCCGAAAAGAAACCTATATTGGAAGTTTCGCCGCCGTAAGCCTGTGTAGCCACAAAAAACCAATCGGGAGCCCGTTTCGGCACCATGCCGGAGGGGGAAACCTTCATCGGAGGCCATTTTCATCATCCCGGTGGCTCCATGATGAGGAGGGAGTAGTTCACCCTCGGGGCTGAGGATATGTACCAGTAGCTATGTGTTTGATCTCTCTCTCTCTCTCTCTTTCTCTCTCTAGTGTTCTTGATTTGGCATGATCTGGATGTACTGTGAGCTTTGCTACTATAGTTGGATCATATGGTGTTTCTCCCCCTCTAACTTCTTGTGATGAATTGAGTCTTGCTCTTTGAGGTTTCATTATGTTGGATTGAGTGTTGAATTTGAGAACACTTAATGTATGTCTTGTGATGGGATATCTGTGGTGACAATGCGATGTTCTATTGATTCACTTGATGTATGTTTTGGCACTCAACTCACGGATTCCCGAGGTGACATTGGGGTAATCTATGCATAGGGGTTGATGCACGTTTTTGTCCTAAGTTCTTTGATAGAAACTTTGGAGTGACTCTTTGTCGCATGTTGAGGGATTGCCATATGATTTAATTATGTTATGATTGTTGAGAGAACTTGCACTAGTGAAAGTATGAACCCTGGACTAGGAAAGGGGGTAACCTACTCCTACTAGGAGTAGGATTCCCCTCTTGGGGCGTGCCCTAGGGGCCGGCCGACCCTCCCCTCCTCTCTCATTTATATACGGGGGAGGGGGCACCCCATAGACACACATGTTGATCTTTATCCGTGTGCGGTGCCCCTCTCCAAAGTTTTCCACCTTGGTCATATTGTCGTACTTCTTAGGCGAAGCCCTGCATCGGTAACTTCATCATTACCGTCAACACGCCATCATGCCGACGGAACTCATACTCAGCCTCAGCTGGATCAAGAGTACGATGGATGTCACCGAGCTGAACGTGTGCAGATCGTGGAGGAGCCGTGTGTTCGGTACTTGATCGGTTGGATCGCGAAGATGTTTGACTACATCAACCGCGTTACTAAAAGCTTCCGCTTTCGGTCTACGAGGGTACGTAGACACACTCTCCCCCTCACGTTGCTATGCATCTCCTAGATTGATCTTGCATGATCGTAGGAATTTTTTTGAAATACTGCGTTCCCCAACAGTGGCATCCGAGCCAGGTCTATGCGTAGATGTTATATGCATGAGTAGAACACAAAGAGTTGTGGGCGATAATAGTCATACTGCTTACCAGCATGTCATACTTTGATTCTGCGGTCTTGTTGGATGAAGCGGCCCAGACCGACATTACATGACCACGTTCATGAGACTTGTTCTACCGACGTGCTTCGCACACAGGTGCCTAGTGGGTGTCTGTTTCTCCAACTTTAGTTGAATCAAGTGTGACTACGCCTGATCCTTGTTGAAGGTTAAAACAGCAAACTTGATGAAAAATCGTTGTGGTTTTTGATGCGTAGGTAAGAACGGTTCTTGCTAAGCCTGTAGCAGCCACGTAAAACTTGCAACAACAAAGTAGAGGACGTCTAACTTGTTTTTGCAGGGCATGTTGTGATGTGATATGGTCAAGACGTGATTATATAAATTGTTGTATGAGATGATCATGTTTTGTAACAAAGTTATCAGCAACTGCCAGGAGCCATATGGTTGTCGCTTTAATGTATGACATGCAATCGCCATGTAATTGCTTTAATTTATCACTAAGTGGTAGCGATAGTCGTATAAGCAATATTTGGCGAGACAAAAATGATGCTATGATGGAGATCAAGGTGTCAAGCCGGTGACGATGGTGATCATGACGGTGCTTTGGAGATGGAGATCAAAGGCACAAGATGATGATGGCCATATCATATCACTTATATTGCATGTGATGTTTATCCTTTATGCATCTTATTTTGCTTAGTACGGTGGTAGCATTATAAGATGATCTTTCACTAAATTTCAAGGTATAAGTGTTCTCCTTGAGTATGCACCATTGCTACAGTTCATCATGCCGAGACACCACGTGATGATCGGGTGTGATAAGCTCTATGTTCGCATACAACGGGTGCAAGCCAGTTTTGCACAAGCATAATACTCAGGTTAAACTTGACGAGCCTAGCATATGCAGATATGGCCTCGGAACACTGAGACCGAAAGGTCGAGCGTGAATCATATAATAGATATGATCAACATAGTGATGTTCACCATTGAAAACTACTCCATCTCACGTGATGATCAGACATGGTTTAGTTGATATGGATCACATGATCACTTAGATGACTAGAGGGATGTCAATCTAAGTGGGAGTTCTTAAGTAATATGATTAATTGAACTTTAATTTATCATGAACTTAGTACTTGATAATATTTTGCATGTCTATGTTGTTGTAGATAAATGGCCCGTGGTACTGTTCCTTTGAATTTTCATGCATTCCTAGAGAAATCCAAGTTGAAAGATGATGGTAGCAACTACATGGGCTGGGTCTATAACTTGAGGATTATCCTCATTGCTGCACAGAAGAATTATGTCCTAGAAGCACCGCTAGGTGCTAGGCCTACTGCAGATGCTACTGATGACGTTAAGAACGTCTGGGAGAGCAAAGCTGATGACTACTCAATAATTCAGTGTGCCACGCTTTACGGCTTAGAACCGGGACTTCAACGACGTTTTGAACGTCATGGAGCATATGAGATGTTCCAGGAGTTGAAGTTAATATTTCAAGCAAATGCCCGGATTGAGAGATATGAAGTTTCCAATAAGTTCTATAGCTGCAAGATGGAGGAGAATAGTTCTGTCAGTGAACATATACTCAGGCTGTCTGGGTACCACAACCACTTGACTCAACTGGGAGTTAATCTTCCTGATGATAGTGTCATTGATAGAGTTCTTCAATCACTACCACCAAGCTACAAAATCTTCGTGATGAACTATAATATGCAAGGGATGGATAAGACAATTCCCGAGCTCTTCGCAATGCTAAAGGCTGCGGAGGTGGAAATCAAGAAGGACCATCAAGTGTTGATGGTCAACAAGACCACTAGTTCCAAGAAGGAGGGAAAAGGGAAGAAGGAGAACTTCAAGAAGAACGATAAGTAAGTTGCTCCTCAAGTGAAGAAACCCAAGTCTAGACCTAAGCCTGAAACTGAGTGCTTCTACTGCAAAGGGACTGGTCACTGGAAGCGGAACTACCCCAATTATTTGGCAGATAAGAAGGATGGCAAAGTGAAAGGTATATTTGATATACATATTATTGATGTGTACCTTACAAATGCTCGCAGTAGCGCCTGGGTATTTGATATTGGTTCTGTTGCTCATATTTGCAACTCGAAACAGGGGCTACAGATTAAGCGAAGATTTTCTAAGGACAAGGTGACGATGCGTGTGGGAAATGGTTCCAAAGTTGATGTGATCGCGGTCGGCACGCTACCTCTACATCTACCTTCGGGATTAGTATTAGACCTGAATAATTGATATTTGGTGTCAGCATGTAACATCACAATTTTCAATTTTGATGTTATACATTGGTCATGATATGTATAATATATTTTATTTGCATTTTGGTTGTGATCCTAGAAATCTTAAGCAACTCAAGGACCCAAGGAGAGAGTTGGGGATTTCATTTATTTTCATATTTGAATTTTCTCAAATTTGAAAAGAGGATCAATTTGGTTTTAATATTTTTTCTTTCCAATTATTTCCAATATTTAAAAATAAAAAGAGAGAAGATAATATGACTTCTTAAAAAGAGATGAATATTGGAGAAGAAATTTTAAAATCAAATAAATATTTTATTTGGATTTTATTTGCTATTTTATTCGAATTAGAAAAAAATATGCATTTTTGAAAATTGCAGTTTTAGGCCAGAAAAATGTTCACTTTGTTCTAAATATTTTATTTAGACGGTGAAAATTATTTTGGCATTTTTAGAATTTTTTTATTTTATTAGGATTTTTATTCGGGTGAAATTTTATTTAAAAAAATCTTTTTCTGCCCGACTGGGTCGAAGCCCAGTCGAGTAGGACGGCCCGCTCCCACGCCGCCGCCTTCCTCCCGCCATGCGAGGCACGGACGCCGATGGGAGTCCAAGCCGGACTTCGCCCCACGCCGCCCCTTCCCCAAGGCGCCGCCACCCCCCTCTTTATAAGCCGCCCACCTCGCCGCCTCCTCGCCACCTTGCCGCCCGCAGCCACCCCGCCGCCCGCTGCCACCGACGCCGCTTCTTGCCGCCGCCGACTGCTGCTGTTGCACGCGCTGCCTCCGCTCGCTGCTGCGCCGCCGGTCGTCGTCGCCGCCTCGCCGGATCTCGCCGTCGCCGACCCGTCGATTTTTTTTTTGTTGAACCGGTAAAACCGTCGAACCGCCGCCCGTTTTTTAGGTTTTTCGTTAGATCGGTTTTTTTTTGAGTTCGCTAATTAGCGAACGTTCACTCAAATGTCTTTGTTAGCGAACGTATTCGTTCGTTTGTCCCTGATAGCGAACGTTCGTTCGATAGTCTTTTTCTTTTATTTTATTTACGGCCAGGGACTTATTCGTGATTATTTTTTATCACAGATTAGCCCCTGATCTTTAAACCCTCGTAACTTTTCGCTCGTTCATCCAAATCCAGTGAAACCAATGCCAAAATCTTCGTCTCAGACCCCTCTTTCCAGTTAACCAACTTGAGCATGATTTTGAAAATTTAAAATTTGGTTGCAAGTAGATTTGAATTTGAATTTCTTTTGATCGCAGTTTGAGTTTCGTAACTCCGATTTGATTGATTCTTTTTGCAAATCGAAGCTCTTCAGTTGAACTTTCAATTTGGATCTTTTATCTTAAGTTTTACCCTTGCATCTATTGCTTGAGTGCTTATGTATGTTATTGTTTGTTTGTGATAGAGTTTCCGGAGTGCGAAGCGTGCTACTACGAGTCACTAGGGTTTTCAGATTGTCAGCAAGGCAAGTAACACTTTGATCATACCCCTTTATAACCCAGTTTTTATGCATTAGTCTCAACCCTCAAACATTGCATGAGTAGGATCTGCTTAACATGTGGGTATTGGGAAGTAGTTGTTGAGGTAGTACCTATTGCCCTTTTCAAGTAAACCCTCGGAGTTACTTCTATGTTATGATTGTACTACTATGCTATGCTCGTAGACGTGGTTTGGTTTGAGTGATTCATGACAGTTGTGAGTTTTATTATGAACTAAGGATTTATTTAAGGTGGCTACTTTAACACACATCTGGGTGGATTGTTTGTGGGCACCTGGGGTAATCCAGTGTTGTACAAGGAGATCCCGGGGAATCTGTGTGATCATCCTATGGTCCGCCACCCAGGCTGATAGAGGCAAAGGTGTCCCTTCTTTCGATGAGAGGGTGGCTATCGTTTTGGAGGAATTCGACTTTGACGATCCGACTACGAACGTGCGAGGATGTCGCGCCTTAGCAATCGCTAAATCAACTCCAAGAGGTTATTGATCACGCCGGAGCACGATCAACTTGACCACGAAGGTCTGTTTCCTGCAGGCAAACGAAGAACAAGCAAGAAAACAAAGATTGCAATCTGGATATTGCGAATATAAGAGGAAAGCTTTATTGATCAAGGTGGGGTTCTGTGACGCCTTGGTCTAGTCGTTGAACACAAACAAAGTACGCGAAGTTGCAACTATGGCGAACTTTTGATCTAAACAAAACCCAAAGTCTAAACGGTGCCCTAAGGGCTGTATATATGGAGGAGGAGGGGGAATTTCGTGTCCCTTGGGGAAGGGGTCCGAAACCAACCCTATCTCTTATTTCCCCACACATACGGACTCTAAAAACAGCCTATACTTATGTATTTCGAAATTACATGGGCCTGGCCCAATAATAAGGTGACGCAGCACCTAGAATAGCCTCTGGACAAAGTTTATGAAGTGGCATCTTGTATATTTCGTCCAAGGCTTCATGCACTCATTATGGTGGCTTCAATGTCCTGAAATCATCACTTGTAACTCCGTTCTTGTTCCCCTTGCGCATGCCATCAACTCCATGCTTGTTCTTGCTCCAATGTTCATCACTCTTATCCATGCCAGGCCCTTCATTTGTAAGCAAAACAAATGTATCCAATTTAGGCAGCATCATATTCTCATGAACATTAGAATCATTACCAAGAAATGAAAGTACCTGATAATTTAATTGGCGTGCGTGAGTTCTAGTAATTGGTCCAGTATAAGTAGTGGTAGGGGTTGTGGGTGTAACAATGGTATTGATGTCCTCATCATCCTCCCCTTCTTGAAATGAAGTCGTCCTCGACGAAAGCTCATCTTCCTCACCCAAATAAGGCTTCAAATCTGCAATGTTAAAAGTGGGACTAACCCCAAAATCTGCAGGCAGCTCAAGTTTATATGCATTATCATTTATTTTCTCTAACACCTTAAAAGGACCATCAACACGTGGCATTAGCTTTGATTTGCACAAATTAGGAAACCTATCCTTACGCAAATGTAACCAAGCAAGATCTCCAGGTGCAAAGACAACATGTTTTCTACCCTTATCTCCAGCAAGTTTATATTTAGCATTCATACGCTCAATGTTGTCCTTAGTTAACTCGTGCATTTTTAAGATCAATTCATCCCGTTGTTTAGCATCAAAATTAACCTTCTCCGAAGATGGAAGAGGCAACAAATCAATGGGTGCACGAGGTAGGAAACCATACACAATTTCAAAAGGGCACATCTTAGTAGTAGAATGCAACAAACGATTATAAGAAAATTCAATATGAGGCAAGCATTCTTCCCACATTTTCTTATTATTCTTCAAAATAGCCCTAATCATAGTAGACAATGTTCTATTGACTACTTCAGTTTGACCATCCGTTTGGGGGTGACAAGTAGTACTAAAAAGCAGTTTAGTCCCCAACTTAGCCCATAAACATCTCCAAAAGTGGCTAAGAAATTTAGTGTCACGATCTGAAACAATAGTATTTGGCACACCATGCAAGCGAATAATTTCACGAAAGAACAAATCAGCAACATTAACAGCATCATCGCTTTTATGACATGGTATAAAGTGTGCCATTTTCGAGAATCTATCCACGACAACAAATATGCTATCCCTCCCCTTCTTTGTTTGAGGTAAACCTAAAATAAAGTCCATAGATATATCCTCCCAAGGAACACTAGGCACAGGCAAAGGCATATATAACCCATGAGGATTGAGTCGTGACTTAGCTTTTTGACATGTAGTGCAGCGAGCAACAAAACGCTCAACATCCCGTCTCATCTTTGGCCAAAAGAAATGTGTAGCAAATACGTCCTCCATCTTCTTCACACCAAAGTGTCCCATTAATCCTCCTCCATGCGCCTCCTGCAACAACAAAAGACGAACAGAGCTAGCAGGAATGCATAGCTTGTTAGCACATAACACAAAGCCATCATTAATAACGAAATTGTTCCATGTTCTTCCTTCTTTACAATTCTGCATTACATCTTTAAAATCAGCATCATGCACATATTGATCTTTGATGGTCTCCAAACCAAAAAATTTGAAGTCAAGTTGTGAAAGCATAGTATAGCGATGAGACAAAGCATCAGCAATAACATTTTCTTTACCATTCTTGTGTTTAATGACATAAGGGAAAGTCTCAATGAATTCAACCCATTCAGCATGTCTACGATTTAGTTTAGCTTGACTTTTAATATGTTTCAAAGATTCATGATCAGAATGTATAACAAATTCTTTGGGCCATAAATAATGTTGCCATGTCTCTAAAGTACGAACAAGAGCATATAATTCTTTATCATAAGTAGAATAGTTCGGACTAGGCCCACTCAATTTTTCAGAAAAGTACGCAACAGGTTTGTCGTCTTGTAATAACACACCTCCTAATCCAATTCCACTAGCATCACATTCAAGCTCAAAAGTCTTATTAAAGTCGGGAAGTTGGAGTAAAGGAGCATGTGTCAATTTATCTTTCAATACCGTGAAGGCTTCTTCCTGTGCGGTACCCCAAACAAAAGGCACATCCTTCTTTGTAAGCTCAATTAGAGGTGCAACAATGGTGCTAAAATCTCTCACAAAACGCCTATAGAAACCAGCGAGTCCAAGAAAACTCCTCACTTGTGTGACCATTTTGGATTGCGGCCAACTCTCAATAGCTTCAATCTTGGCTTTATCAACTTCAATTCCCTGTGGAGTAACAACATAGCCAAGAAAAGATACTCGGTCGGTGCAAAAGGTGCACTTCCCAAGGTTACCAAACAAACGTGCATCACGTAGAGCATTAAAAACAGCACGTAAATGTTCCAAATGTTCTTCCAAAGATTTGCTATAAATCAATATATCATCAAAATAGACTACCACAAATCGTCCAATGAAAGCACGTAAAACTTCGTTCATTAGTCTCATGAAAGTACTAGGTGCATTAGTTAACCCAAAAGGCATGACTAACCACTCATATAAACAAAACTTAGTTTTAAATGCTGTTTTCCATTCATCTCCCAATTTCATACGAATTTGATGGTATCCACTACGCAAATCAACTTTGGAGAATATTGTAGAGCCACTCAATTCATCAAGCATATCATCTAGCCTAGGAATAGGATGACGATAACGAATAGTAATATTATTAATGCCTCTACAATCAACACACATACGCGACGTACCATCCTTTTTAGGCACTAGTATAATAGGAACAGCACAAGGACTAAGAGATTCGCGTATATAACCTTTGTCGAGCAGCTCCTGTACTTGACGCATAATCTCCTTCATCTCCTCTGGATTGGTACGGTATGGTGCACGGTTGGGTAGCGATGCACCGGGAATTAAGTCAATTTGATGCTCAATCCCTCGAATAGGTGGTAATCCCGGTGGCACGTCTTGTGGGAAGACATCAGCAAACTCCTGCAAAATGTTAGTGACAGCAGGGGGCAAAGAGGAAGGCACGTCCTCGAATGAAAATAGTGCCTCTTTGCACACAAAAGCATAGCAAACAGATTTGCTAGAATCTAGCTCATCAATATCAGATTTGGTGGCAAGTAAACATGCACTTTTCAATTTAATTTCTGAAGCAACAGTAGATGGTTTATTATTAGGCTTCATTTGTTGCTCAAATTCTTTTGCCACAATCTGATTTTCACTCTTATTTTTCTCCTATTTTGCTTTATTAGCTCTATTAATATCATCTTTCAAAATGGAATCAGGAGTCATAGGAAGCAAAGTAATATTTTTATCCTTATGAACAAGAGTATATTGATTGTTTCTACCATGGTGTACAGAATTTTTATCAAATTGCCATGGTTTACCAAGTAATAAGGAACATGCTTGCATAGGTACCACATCACAATCAACATAATCAGCATATGTAGAGATACTAAAATGCACACGAATAGTACGTGTTACCTTAACCTTGCCGCTGTTGTTGAACCATTGGATGTAGTAAGGATGTGGATGTGGTCTTGTGGTGAGAGATAGCTTCTCCACCATCTCCATGCTAGCCAAGTTGTTGCAGCTCCCTCCATCTATGATGACGCGAATAGAACGTTCCTTCACAACTCCCTTTGTATGGAACAAATTATGCCTCTGATTTTGCTCAGCTTGTGTAACCTGCACACTCAAAACACGTTGATCAACTAAACATTCATACATGTCAGCATCTTCAGCAGCCATGTATTGCGTCTCATGATCAGAATCATTTCCACCATGTTCTTCATGTGTAATAAGAGCCAAAGTCTCCTCATCATAGTCACTAGCAGACTCATACCCACCATCCTCAGTAACAATCATCACACGCTTAGATGGGCATTCTCTCGCATAATGACCTCCACCCTTGCAACGTCGACAAATAATATCATGTCTTTGCCCTGTTGATGCCATGGATGAAGAAGAACTCTTTGCAGGCCCAGAAGGTGTGCTCTTGGAAGAGTGGTGATTGTGCCTGCTTTATTGTATCACGGTTGGAGGTGGCAGCCGACGAAGGTGCCGGTGTAGCAGAACGTGTGGAAGTAGATGATGCACGTGGTGTCCATGATGAAGGTCGACCTGCAGAAAAGTTAGTCCGCGCCAATGCTTGTCGATCCTGCACTTCACGTTCAGCTTTACAAGCAAGATGGAATAAACGAGTGATATTATTATAATCCTTATAGTCTAGAATGGTCTAAATCTCTCTATTTAATCCACCCAGAAAACGTGCAAGCATAGCTTCATTCTCCTCAACAATACCACATCTAATCAAGCCAGTTTGTAATTCCTGATAATATTTTTCTACCAAATTTTTTCCTTGTCTTAAGCGCTGCAATTTTTGAAGTAATTCACGTTGATAATATGGTGGAACCCAACGAGTACGCATAGCAGTTTTCAAAGCAGCCCAAGTAGCTGGAACAAGATATAATTGACAATGTTCAGACCACCAAACACATGCAAAGCTAGTGAAAGCACAAACAGCAGCAGGAACACGTCTCTCCTCAGGATATTGTAAACATGTAAATCGTTGTTCAATTTCTAACTCCCAAGTAAGATATATATCAAGAACATATCTACCCTCAAATGGTGGAATATTCAATTTTAGTTTAGGGCGATGGTCATGATCTCGTACCTGAGGGGGAGCCCTAACATTGCCATTATTTGCATGTGGACAACCTGGTGGTTGTGGTGCTGGTGGTTGCACGTAGTTCTGATTTTGATCAACCTCATCCTCGTAATCTCCCACATAATCATCCTCCTCCACATCAGCAGCGGGAGCCACAGAAGTATCAACAGCAGCACCAGCAGTTTGGCCAGGCTGAAGAGGGACACGGCTCGCTCGATGGAGGGATGTTTTCCGACATGGAGGTAGTCATTGTTGTTGTTGTTGCAGAGGTGCGGCAGGTGCAGCCGGTGGTGGTGGTGGAAAACGCAAAAGCAATTCAGCAAACTTGTTATCGAGCTTTGTTTCAAACGTCTTCTCCATGCCATCTATCTTCTCCATGGCCTCGTCAAATCTGTTTAGCACATCTTGCACCTGTCCACTCATCATTTGCTGAAACTTATCATGAAGCTCCTTGTTCGTCAAGTTCTCCCAGTCAGTCTCGTCGGCTTGTGATCCTGGCATGGTTAGCAGCAATAGAAACACACAAGAATATGATCCTACAGACTACTAACAAGTGGTGGTAGTGGCGGGTGTCACAAATCCGTCAAGCAAATCTCAAATTCTTACCAGTTCTTATCCAGCAGCAGGCGGTGATCGGCAACCAATGTAGTCAAAACTCTCAAAGCTTGGATAGAGCGATTACCAGGGAGAGTCAAACGCACGATGTAGATGTATGTGGAGCTGGGAAGGCTTATAATATGGTAGCAAAAAGGGTCAGACATAATCAATTCAGAGATGCAAAGTTGAATAAACGCTCAACGACGGTACTGTGCTGGTCCTAGGCTAGACCGTACTAGAGACGCGAGCCTAGAACACTAACAAAATCACGGCGCTGCACGTAAACAAGGGAGGAGCACACTCTGAATTTTTTTCCTTTTTTCACTTTTTTCCTCTCTTTTTTTTTACTTTTTTCCTCTCTTTTTTTGCTCCGCGACAATTTTTTTCCGAAAAAGTCTACAAATGTCCTAAAAACTGCCTAGTGAGAATTTTCTAGACTTAGTTTTTCTTTTGAAACTGGAACTATTTTTCTTCTGCGGATGGCTCGGAAGTTGGAGAGTCCTTCTCTGTCACGACTCGGAGTATGGCGTGATATGGAAATCCAAAACAGAGTAACAAAATACTGGACTCGGAATAGGACTGGTGGCGGAGATGAATCTGGTGGAACTCGGACTGGTGGCGGATATATGTTGCAGGTGGACTCGGATTGGTGTGATGGCGGCGGATATATGTTGCAGGTGGACTCGGATTGGCGGTGAATATGTGGTATATGGCAGCAGCGATGATGATGATGCGGTGGTGATATATGGTAGCGGCGACGTGACAACCTGTGAACAGAACTCGAAACTCTAAAGGACTAGACGCTAAAACCAGCAACTTGACACGACGATGCAACCGCAAATTCAACAAAGCAAATACAGAAAAGATTATGCAAAGGCTCAGATTGGTTCGGATGGGGTGAACTAACCCTAATTTTGTTTGGCTTTTTCGTGGACTATAGGTATGAAGAACAGACTCGATCTAAACTATGAAAAACTGTAAAATCTCACCGAGCAACTTGGAAATCTGATACCACTTGATAGAGGCAAAGGTGTCCCGTCTTTCGCTGAGATGGTGGCTATCGTTTTGGAGGAATTCGACTTTGACGATCCGACTACGAACGTGCGAGGACATCGCACCTTAGCAATCGCTAAACCAACTCCGAGAGGTTATTGACCACGCCGGAGCACGATCAACCTGACCACGAAGGTCTGTTTCCTGCAGGCAAACGAAGAACAAGCAAGAAACTAAGATTGCAATCTGGATATTGCGAATATAAGAGGAAATCTTTATTGATCAAGGTGGGGTTCTGAGACGCCTTGGTCTGGTCGTTGAACACAAACGAAGTACACGATGTTGCAACTATGGCGAACTTTTGATCTAAACAAAACCCAAAGTCTAAACGGTGCCCTAAGGGTTGTATATATGGAGGAAGAGGGGGGAATTTCGTGGCCCTTGGGGAAGGGGTCCGAAACCAACCCTATCTCTTGTTTCCCCACACATACGGACTCTAAAAACAGCCTATACTTATGTATTTCGAAATTACATGGGCCTGGCCCAATAATAAGGTGACGTAGCACCTAGAATAGCCTCTGGACAAAGTTTATGAAGTGGCATCTTGTATATTTCGTCCAAGGCTTCATGCACTCATTATGGTGGCTTCAATGTCCTGAAATCATCACTTGTAACTCCGTTCTTGTTCCCCTTGCGCATGCCATCAACTCCATGCTTGTTCTTGCTCCAATGTTCATCACTCTTATCCATGCCAGGCCCTTCATTTGTAAGCAAAACAAATATCCAATTTAGGCAGCATCATATTCTCATGAACATTAGAATCATTACCAAGAAATGAAAGTACCTGATAATTTAATTGGCGTGCGCGAGTTCTAGTAATTGGTCCGGTATAGGTAGTAGTAGGGGCTGTGGGTGTAACAATGGTATTGATGTCCTCATCACAGGCTCAAAGGGATCATAAAGTTTTTCATGCTAGAAACTTCCGTGTGCAGCCACAAGCCATTATGGGCTCTAGCATAGTTGAGTATGTTGTGTGACCTCTTTCAATGGTAAACTAGCAGAGGGATGTAGGTGGTACGGTTTACCTGTCGAAAGGGCTAATGTTTCTGAAAGACTGTGTCTCGGTCATCCGTCTCTCAAACATCATGTAGTGCGGGAAATCAAATGGAGGAGATTGAGTCTTGTGGGGAAAAGTGTGCAAACCTCTATAGAGTGTACAAACTAATCATGGTTAGCCGTGTCCCCGGTTATGGACATCTTGAGTATCTGGTGCTTGAATTATTATGTTGCTCTCATCACTTTACTTAATTAACTTGTTGGGTTAATGATTATTAATTTGGGATTGAGATTGGGTTAGCATTCTCAATGTTTTCAACAAACTTTGTAGTTAAATGAAATATATTCCTTTGTTGTAGGGAAAACTAGCTTTCTACAAAAATAACCATAGAGCCTCCACCAGCCAAATATGCATATAGTTATAGTTGCTACTTGTTCATTGCTCTACAGTGTTATTTTGCCAGCATATGCCATGTGCTGACCCGTTTTGGGCTGCAACGTATTATGTTGCAGAATTTTTAGACGAATAGTAAGGTGCACTAGGTCGTTGTCTACTCATCTATGCCATTGGACTTGATGGACTCATTTTACCTTCGAAGCCATTCGCTGTTATCTTCATTAGATGGCCTTCAGCCCTATTATTGTAATAAGTTCTCTTTTGAGATATTCGATGTAATAAGTGTGTGATTGAACTCTGTTATAAATCCTTCAAGTACTATGTGTGTTAGCATTACCGATCCAGGGATGACACTTATACACAGAGATTTGACCGTTTGAGGTCGGATCGCTACACAACATTATGCACAAACATTATATCTGGATCTTGTTTGATGCGAGATGGTTATTCATTTAAATCAGAGAATAATGGTTATTCTATTTATATGAGTAATATCTTTTATGGTCATGCACCCTTGATGAGTAGTCTATTTTTACTGAATCTCGATAGTAGTGATACACATATTCATAGTATTGAAGCCAAAAGATATCAGTTTAATAATGATAGTGCAACTTATTTGTGGCACTTCCGTTTAGGTCATATTGGTGTAAAGCGCATGAAGAAACTCCATGCTAACGGGATTTTAGAATCACTTGATTATGAATCACTTGATGCTTGCGAACCATGCCTCATGGGCAAGATGACTAAGAGTCCGTTCTCTGGAACAATGGAGCGAGCAACAGACTTGTTGGAAATAATACATACTAATGTATGTGGTCCGATGAGTGTTGATGCTTGTGGCGGGTATCGTTATTTTCTAACCTTCATAGATGATTTAAGTAGATATGGGTATATCTACTTGATGAAACATAAGTCTGAAACATTTGAAAAATTCAAAGAATTTCAGAGTGAAGTGGAAAATCATCGTAACAAGAAAATTAAGTTTCTACGATCTGATCGTGGAGGTGAATATTTGAGTTATGAGTTTGGTCTTCATTTGAAACAATGCAGAATAGTTTCGCAACTCACGCCACCTGGAACACCACAGCGTACTGGTGTGTCCGAACGTCGTAACTGCACTTTATTAGATATGGCGCGATCTATGATGTCTCTTACTGATTTACCGCTATCATTTTGGGGTTATGCTTTAGAGACGGCTGCATTCACGTTAAATAGGGCACCATCGAAATCCATTGAGACAACACCATATGAATTGTGGTTTGGCAAGAAACCCAAGTTGTCGTTTCTTAAAGTTTGGGGCTGCGATGCTTATGTGAAAAAGCTTCAACCTGATAAGCTCGAACCCAAATTAGAGAAATGTGTCTTCATAGGATACCCACAGGAGACTGTTGGGTACACCTTCTATCACAGATCCGAAGGCAAGATATTTGTTGCTAGGAATGAATCCTTTCTAGAGAAGGAGTTTCTCTCGAAAGAAGTGAGTGGGAGGAAAGTAGAACTTGATGAGGTAACTGTACCTTCTCCCTTATTGGGAAGTAGTTCATCACAGAAATCAGTTCCAGTGATTCCTACACCAATTAGTGTGGAAGCTAATGATAATGATCATGAAACTTCTGATCAAGTTACTACTGAACCACGTAGGTCAACCAGAGTAAGATCCGCAACAGAGTGGTACGGTAATCCTGTTCTGGAAGTCATGTTACTTGACCATGACGAACCTACGAACTATGAGGAAGCGATGATGAGCCCAGATTCTGTGAAATGGCTTGAGGCCATGAAATCTAAGATGGGATCCATGTATGAGAACAAAGTGTGGACTTTGGTTGACTTGCCCAATGATCGGCAAGCCATAGAGAATAAATGGATCTTCAAGAAGAAGACTGACGCTAACGGTAATGTTACTGTCTACAAAGCTCGACTTGTCGCGAAAGGTTTTCGACAAGTTCAAGGAGTTGACTACGATGAGACCTTCTCACCCGTAGTGATGCTTGAGTCCTTCCGAATCATGTTAGCAATTGCTGCATTTTATGATTATGAAATTTGGCAAATGGATGTCAAAACTGCATTCCTTAATGGATATCTTAAAGAAGAGTTGTATATGATGCAACCAGAAGGTTTTTTCGATCCAAAAGGTGCTAACAAAGTATGCAAGCTCCAGCGATCCATTTATGGACTGGTGCAAGCATCTCGGAGTTGGAATATACGCTTTGATAGTGTGATCAAACCATATGGTTTTATACAGACTTTTGGAGAAGATTGTATTTACAAGAAAGTGGGTGGGAGCTTTGTCGCATTTCTGATATTATATGTGGATGAAATATTGTTAATCGGAAATGAGACTGAATTTCTGAATAGCATATAAGGATACTTGAATAAGAATTTTTCAATTGAAGACCTTAGTGAAGCTGCTTATATATTGGGCATCAAGATCTATGGAGATAGATCAAGACGCTTAATTGGACTTTCACAAAGCACATACCTTGATAAAGTTTTGAAGAAGTTCAAAATGGATCAAGCAAAGAAAGGGTTCTTGCATGTGTTACAAGGTGTGAAGTTGAGTCAGACTCAATGCCCGACCACTGTAGAAGATAGAGAGAAAATGAAAGTCATTCCCTATGCCTCAGCCATAGGTTCTATCATGTATGCAATGTTGTGTACCAGACCTGATGTGTGCCTTGCTATTAGTTTAGAAGGGAGGTACCAAAGTAATCCTGGAGTGGATCACTGGACAGCGGTCAAGAACATTCTGAAATACCTTAAAAGGACTAAGGATATGTTTCTCGTTTATGAGGTGACAAAGAGCCCGTCATGAACGGTTACGTTGATGCAAGCTTTGACACTGATCAGGATGACTCTAAGTCACAAACCGGATATGTATTTTTATTGAATGGTGGAGCTGTCAGTTGGTGCAGTTCTAAGCAGAGCGTCATGGTAGGATCTACGTGTGAAGCGGAATACATAGTT
This sequence comes from Triticum aestivum, assembly GCF_018294505.1. NCBI lineage: Eukaryota > Viridiplantae > Streptophyta > Magnoliopsida > Poales > Poaceae > Triticum > Triticum aestivum. The sequence continues at coordinate 206,915,557 of NC_057794.1, forward strand.
GCTTTAGAAGCAGCAAATGAAGGAGCCTGGATGAAGGAGTTCATTCCGATCTAGGTGTAATACCTAGTGCATCGGGTCCAATGAGAATCTTTTGTGACAATACTAGTGCAATTGCCTTGGCGAGGGAATCCAGATTTCACAAGAGAACCAAGCACATCAAGAGACTCTTCAATTCCATCCACGATCAAGTCAAGGAGGGGGACATAGAGATTTGCAAGATACATACGGATCTGAATGTTCCAGACCCGTTGACTAAGCCTCTCTCACAAGCAAAACATGATCAGCACCAAGACTCCATGGGTGTTAGAATCATTACTGTGTAATCTAGATTATTGACACTAGTGCAAGTGGGAGACTGAAGGAAATATACCCTAGAGGCAATACTAAAGTTGTTATTTATATTTCCCTATATCATGATAAATGTTTATTATTCATGCTAGAATTGTATTAACTGGGAATTTAGTACATGTGTGAATACATAGACAAACAAAGTGTCCCTAGTATGCCTCTACTTGACTAGCTCGTTAATCAAAGATGGTTAAGTTTCCTAGCCATGGACATGTGTTGTCATTTGATGAACGGGATAACATCATTAGAGAATGAGGTGATGGACTAGACCCATATGTTAGCTTAGCACTATGATCGTTTAGTTTATTGCTATTGCTTTCTTCATGACTTATACATGTTCCTATGACTATGAGATTATGCAACTCCCAAATACCGGAGGAAAACCTTGTGTGCTATAAAACGTCACAATGTAACTGGGTGATTGTAAAGATGCTCTACAGGTGTCCCTGATGGTGTTTGTTGAGTTTGCATAGATCGAGATTAGGATTTGTCACTCCGTGTATCGGAGAGGTATCTCTGGGCCCTCTCGGTAATGCACATCACTATGAGCCTTGCAAGCAATGTGACCAATGAGTTAGTCACAGGATGATGCATTACAGAATGAGTAAAGAGACTTGCCGGTGACGAGATTGAACTAGGTATGATGATACCGACGATCGAATCTCGGGCAAGTAACATACCGATGACAAAGGGAACAATGTATGTTGTTATGTAGTTTGACCGATAAAGATCTTCGTAGAATATGTAGGAACCAATATGAGCATCCAGGTTCTGCTATTGGTTATTGACCAGAGATGTGTCTCAGTCATGTCTACATAGTTCTTGAACCCGTAGGGTTCACACGCTTTTTGATGATGATATGTATTGTGAGTTATGTGATTTGATGTACCGAAGGTTGTTCGGATTCCCGGATGTGATCATGGACATGACAAGGAATCTCGAAATGGTCGAGGCATAAAGATTGATATATTGGACCATGTTATTCGGACACCGGAAGTGTTCCGAATAGTTTCAGATAAAACCGGAGTGTTGGAGGGTTACCGGCAACCCCCCCCCCCCCCCGAGAAAGTTATGGGCCTTAGTGGGCCTTAGGGGAGAGAGAGGGACACAGCCAGGAGCCCCCCCCCCCAAGGGGAGTCTGAATAGGACAAGGGGAGGGGGCGCGGCCCCTTTTTCCCTCTCCCTCTCCCTCTCCTACCTTCTTCTCCTAGTTGGACTAGGAAAGGGGGGAACCTACTCCTACTAGGAGTAGGATTCCCCTCTTGGGGCGCGCCCTAGGGGACGGCCGGCCCTCCCCTCCTCTCTCCTTTATATACGGGGGAGGGGGCACCCCATAGACACACAAGTTGATCTTTACCCGTGTGCGGTGCCCCCCTCCACAGTTTTCCACCTCGGTCATATTGTCGTAGTGCTTAGGCGAAGCCCTGCGTCGGTAACTTCATCATCACCATCAACACGCCATCGTGCTGAAGAAACTCACCCTCGGCCTCAGCTAGATCAAGAGTATGAGGGACGTCACTGAGCTAAACGTGTGCAGATCGCGGAGGTGTCGTGCGTTCGGTACTTGATCGGTTGGATCGCGAAGACGTTCGACTACATCAACCGCGTTACTAAATGCTTCCGCTTTCGGTCTACAAGGGTACGTAGACACACTCTCCCCCTCTCGTTGCTATGCATATCCTAGATAGATCTTGCGTGATCATAGAATTTTTTTCAAATACTGCATTCCCCAACACCTTTTTGCTGCTTCGGCGATGCGGTGGGGCCTCTGTGCTGCTACGGCAGCGCGACAGGACATGTCAGCTGCTTTCACAGCGAGGCAGGACATCTCTCATGCTTCCGCTTCCATGCTCGCCTCTCCCTGGTAGTAATCTCTCGACCCAGAACTCATGCGGGCCATGACAGCCGCAAGGGAACAGCGATGAAAGACTTGTTTGTTTTTGTGAATGAGGAGTTGAGAAGGAATGTGTAGTCATGTTGGAGTAGGTAGTACTTATAATCGAGTACTAATACACTCCTAAGTGGAAATAGTTTAGTTTTTGATCGGTGTGAACAGGTTTACAATTAAATATAGCATGGTAGTAATTTGAAATGTGATGGGACGCAAGCTCAAAATTTATTGACGGTTCTAATTTCGAAGTGCGGCACTATTCCCGGATGGCGTAACGTGGGCACGCGTTCTCGGCCGCGTACGTGGCATTTGCACCATAGGGTGCACCGCAATAGGCGATGTCAGCACACGCCTTGTTCCATCAACTCTGCGCGATTGTTATTACCATTGTGCACGCTTCTTTTAATTAGAATGTGTGCCCATCTAGCGCACACACGTTGATCGGTCTAACTGTTTCTGTTTGTTGTGGCTAATAACGGTTCATCCATGTGAAGTGTATGCCATCAATCTCAGACACGTTGATCTAGCTGACCATTTTTGTTGTGTTTCCTAATTGCAATCAGTTCATCCATGTGAAGTGTATGTCGTCAATCGCAGACACCTTGATCTGGCTGGCCATTTCTGTTGTGTTGCCTAATCACAAACAGTTAATCCGAGTGATCTGTATGCCGCATATCGCACACACCTTCACTTGGCTGCCTGTTTCTGCTGTTCTGCCTCATCACAAACAGTTCATTCGAGTGAACCATATGCCCCGCATCGCACATGCAACTAAAATCCGAACCATGCTTGATGTATCCACCATCGCAAACGTTTTGCATCTTTTTTGATAGTTTTATTACATCACCGTTTGTGATTAATGCATCGCAAACGTTTTACATCACCATGTGTGCATGGCTGAGAGACCCTTCGAGGAAACTGTGTGCAATGCATTAGTCGCAAACGGTGTTGTAAAAAACCGTCAAAATGATACAAAACATTTGCGCTGGCGGAGACATCAAACATGATTCAGATTATAGTTGGTCATGGATGAATTGGTAGTATGCTTAGATGTGTGGTCACAGATGGATTGATAGTGTGCTTAGATGTTTGGTATGATTAGTGCTCCGTTATGCTGTGTTGAAGTGTGGTATGCTTTGATGGATTTGGTAGTGTTGTCTTCAACTAGATCATCCATGTGCGCATGTGTTACTGTTGGTTCGATCTGTCCATGTTGTAATGCTAGTTCCTACTGTCCATGTGTAGTGTGTTGTGATGTCGATGACGCTTACGTTTGCAGGACATGACCACGCAAGAGTTTAGTCATGCCCTCGTGTTGTCCGAGAGCCAGTTCCCGTCGTCGTATATTGAGGACTCCCAGCCTCCTATGAACCAGATGCCTCCTGATTCAGACGTTTTTGAGGTGCCGCTTATGGTTCCTCCATTTGTGCTGGCTCAGCCCAATGTTGTTGCTCATGCTGCTGCTCAAAAGGTAGTCGCAAAGGAGAAGAAGGATGGCAGGTGGAACAACATGAAATGGCAGCCATTCCTCTCCACTTTTGTGCTTACCAAGATGTGTGAGATCATATCTAGTGGGATGAGGACTAACAAGGGCTTCAAGGAGGTGCACTTGAACCTTGTTGCAAAGCAGGTATTTGACTTCTATGGATAGGAGGTCACCTCGACCTAGGTGTACAACCACCTGAGGAAGTGGAGAGCGAGGTGGATCACCGTGTCCAAGCTAAAGACCTCAGTGGTGTTTCATGGGATGAGGACACCTGCTCGATCCTTTCGAAGGCAGAGCACTACCAAGGTCACGTCGCGGTTAGCTCACAAACCATGCCATTCTAACAAACCAGCAATTTGATCCTATGAACCATCTTCTTAGGCTCACCCCCAAGGGCGTAGAGTTCCTCACCTATCCAAAACTAAAATCAGATGCAACAGATCTTCTCCTTCGGGCTGGCAACCGACAAGCATGCCATGGGCTCTGGTAAGCCGCTGGGCTTGCCGATGCCCGAGTATCTAGACACCTAGGAGTTAGACACCATCAATATTGATGCTCCTGAGAAGGATGGTGAGCATGTTCTTGTGCTTGATATGAAGAGGAAGTGGGCAGGCTTCATGGAGGAGGAGCTGAGCGTCTTCAGCAGCATGACTGAGGCAGTGAAGGAGGTGGCCACCGCCATCAGGGAGAGCAAGAGTGTGGACGTCCACCCTAAGCTCTACGGGGCCATCATGGAGCAGATTGGCTTCAACCCAAAGGCTCTCATGATGGCTCTCAGCCACTTGCTGGACAACAAAGCCCAGGGTGTTAGGGTTTGTTGCCATGGGAGCCGCCCACAGGGTGCTCTGGCTGAGGACCTCGCTGGGCAAGCACTACTACTAGTGTTGCTTCTGCTGGTGGCGACGACATGCATGATCCTCGACAGCAATGGCGACAAGAACGACGATGACGATGACGACGTATATTTTGTGTAGTTAGGGATTGAAAACAATCTTATGGTCTGTATATTTTGGTGAGGTGGTATATACTAACCCCTCGCGGTGATCGCGTTGGTAGGATTACACCCTCTTGTGGATGTGGTGGTAGGATGACACCAAAGTAGTGGTAGGTTGAACTTGCTATGATCATGCATGCTTACTAATGCTCTTATGCTCCATTGCTTGCTCCTATAGTTCTTCATTGCCTACTGTTTGTGTGTTCCAATGCTTGTTGCTTCAACTTATTTCTCATTTACATTGGTAGGGCAAGTGGTATGCGGTGTTGAAGGTAGGTTTTAGGGGTTTACAGTTCATGGAAAGCTTGCAACAAACAAGTTTCAGGGTAGGACAACAGCAACCATAGAGGGTTTAAGACTAGGCAGGCGGCAGAAGATGCTTACTCCAAGTATATGCGAGAGCATTCATGCAGCAAGGTTGAGGTTGGCAAGGTGGATCGTCCGTTAGGGCTGAAGAACTTCATCATGTCCGTCCAGTTCATTGTCATGGCAGTGTTGTGGTGTTGGTGTGCTCGTTGTGATCGTGTGTAAGGTCTAGTAGTATTGGTAAGCTCACCAAGTAGGGTATAAGGTGAGCACAACTCTATGCACGCATGTAACCAAACAACATGCACTCATCTTACCATATACCATGCGAGCAACCAAACGCGGTGCGCAAAGGCATTGCTACCATGCAGGGAGAGGATATGCATACAACCAATCAACATGCATGTGTTGGTTTTTAGCCTGCGTATGCTCAACCAGACCCAACTGGGACAAGTATGCAGGGCAAAAAATGATGCGAGCGCATCCCTAGGGTAGCCCATAACCGCCGTGCCCTGACAAGGCCCTCAAACATGTGGGCTTTTGGGTCTCCAAAAGACCTCACCGACGTGTCTTTGGTATCGCGCTTCGGATCATTTTTTAACACAGTACAGACGCAAGCGCTCATATATACACATATACACTCAAATTCTGAAATAAATCTAGAAATAATGCGAGCACCAGGACTTGAACCCTGGTGGGCTGGGGATACCACTATCCCTCTAACCATCCAACCACAGATTGGTTCGCGTCATATCATTTATTATGAAAGGTCTAAATCCATGCACTTTTTTAGGGGTGTGCCATCTCGGTGCATTTTATTGATGACCCAATGGAGTTACCTTATGGATCACAAAAGATAGCAAAAACTTTGGGGGGTCATCCTCCCAAAAGTAACCGAGTTCGAATCATACACATATTTTGCTAAATTATGCGCCACCTTGTTGGCATTCGTAGGGCAATGCTGAAAAGATATGCTAGTAATAGTTTGAGCTTTTGCAAATACGTCTGCCATTGTAGCTGAGTAAGGGCCAAACTGATCCAATTCACCATTGCATGCATGTCTATTTCTCCGTGGAGGAGAGATATGGCGGACAGGACAAAAGGCAAGGAGAAGGGGTCTCCGACAATGAAGGCTACCCCGCGGCCGTAACCCCAGGTACTCCTGGGAGCGGGGGCTCTTCCAAGTCTCCGACCGAAAGCAAAACGCCGGATCCCACTGCGAGTTTGTTGGCTAGATTGGGTGGGATGATTTTGATGGATAAAGAGGCAGAGGGGTTCGTGTTTGAGGACTCTGATCAAAGCTTGCCTAAGTCCACTAAGTGGTCAGCTGTTGGGAAGGCCTTTTCCCCATGACCGCTGAACAGAGTTGTGCTCGAACGGACGATGCAGAGGGCATGGGGACTTCATCGCGAGGCAAAGTTCTGAGACATGGGTGACAACATATTCGTGGTGCACTTTGGAAGCGAAGGTGATTGGAAGCACGCAATGAACAACGGGCCCTGGCAATACGATTTTAATGTGCTTGTTCTGAAGGAATATGAGAGTAACACTCGCCCCTCTGAGACGGTTTTTGACAGGGTAGAAGTGTGGGTTCGTGTGACGGATCTACCGCCGGGGAAACATACAGAGATTTTTGGTAAAGCTCTTGATAATTGGTTATGAGAAGTTGTGAAGGTAGATGTGGACAACGATGGAGTGACTAGAGGTAATCAGCTTCAGGTGAGAGCAAAAATTTCTTTGTTCGAACCCTTGGTCCGGGGATTCAATCTTAAAGCTTCTCGGGATGATAAAATCGGTAACTGGTACGAGTTCCACTATGAGAAAATACCACACTTTTGCTTCGAGTGTGGTCGTTTGGTGCATGTTGAAGGGAGGTGTGATCCTCCGATGGACTCATCGTCACAATGGGGTGGGTGGTTGAGAGCCTCCCCGGGACGGAGCACTGGCTCTATGAATGAAGGCAAAGATGGGAAGGCAAATAAGAGTAGCAGTTTTGTCAGCACTCAGTCAAATGACAGTAACAGAGGGCTTGACAGCCAAGGACGGGTGAGGAACCTTCCAACAAAACGCAACTTGAAGGCCGATTTTGATAAGCCGGCGAACTCACGCACTGGCATTGAGCGAAGACCGGAACGAGGGGAGGTAGCAAGCCCAGTCAAGGACCGCTTCCGCGGGGAGTGGGCATCCGAGAGGGACCTAAGACATGAAATAGAGCGGAAGAGGGAGAGGATCTCTGTGAACAGTTAAAAGAACAACAAAGGCAAAGAGAGGTCGCTCGGGAACAGGCAGAGGACAGAAGACGCAAGGAGCAAGTTGACACTTATAGGGAGAGAGAAGAAAGCTATGATTCAAGATATTATTATCCCACCAAGAGAAAGAAAGGCTATTATGTTAGGAAACCTAGAGGGACAATGCAACTTATAGTGCAAGGGGAGACAGCTCCCAGTTTTCTCCTGTCTCCAGGAAGAGGGGGCCAAAACAAATATGGGTAACTAAGGAAGGAATGGATAGATAGGTTGGGCATGATGCGTTCGTTCACGACTGCTACCTCTTGAGCACTGCGTTGGTTTTCCCTTGAAGAGGAAAGGGTGATGCAGCAAAGTAGCGTAAGTATTTCCCTCAGTTTTTGAGAACCAAGGTATCAATCCAGTAGGAGACTACACGCAAGTCCCTTGTACCTACACAAACAAATAAGAACCTCGCAACCAACGCGATAAAGGGGTTGTCAATCCCTTCACGGTCACTTACGAGAATGAGATCTGATAGAGATAATAATAATAATAATAATAATAATAAGATAAATATTTTTGGTATTTTTATGATATAGATTGAAAGTAAAGATTGCAAAATAAATGGTGCTAGAAATAACTTGTTGACGGGAGATTAATATAATAGATAATAGACCCGGGGGCCAAGTGGCTTCTCTCAAGATAACATAAGTATTACGGTGGGTGAACAAATTACTATCAAGCAATTGATAGAATAGTGAATAATTATGAGAATATCTAGGCATGATCATGTATATAGGCATCACGTCCGCGACAAGTAGACCAAAACGATTCTGCATCTACTACTATTACTCCACACATCGACCGCTATCCAGCATGCATCTAGAGTATTAAGTTCATAAGAACAGAGTAATGCATTAGGCAAGATGATATGATGTAGAGGGATAAACTCAAGCAATGTGATATAAACCCCATCTTTTTATCCTCGATGGCAACAATACAATACGTGCCTTGCTGCCCCTGCTGTCACTGGGAAAGGACACCGCAAGATTGAACCCAAAGCTAAGCACTTCTCCCATTGCAAGAAAGATCAATATAGTAGGCCAAACCAAACTGATAATTCAAAGAGACTTGCAAAGATAACCAATCATACATAAAAGATTTCAGAGAAGAATCAAATATTGTTCACAGATAAACTTGATCATAAACCCACAACTCATCGGATCTCGACAAACACACCGCAAAAAGAGTTACATCAAATAGATCTCCAAGAAGATCGAGGAGAACATTGTATTGAGATCCAAAGAGAGAGAAGAAGCCATCTAGCTAATAACTATGGACCCGAAGGTCTGAGGTAAACTACTCACACATCATCGGAGAGTCTATGGTGTTGATGTAGAAGCCCTCCGTGATCTATGTCCCCTCCGGCGGAGCTCCGGAAAAGTCCCCAAGATGGGATATCTTGGGTACATAAGGTTGCGGCGGTGGAAATAAGGTTTTGTGGTGCTCCTGGATGTTTTCGGGGTATGTGGACATATATAGGAGGAAGAAGTAGGTCGGTGGAGCCACGAGGGGCCCACGAGGGTGGAGGGCGCGCCCAGGGGGGTAGGCGCGCCCCCTGCCTCATGGCCTCCTCTTTGGTTGCTTGATGTCCACTCCAAGTCCTCTGAATCATATTTGTTCCAAAAATAACTCTCCCAAAGGTTTCATTCTGTTTAGATTCTGTTTGATATTCCTTTTCTACAAAACACTGAAATAGGCAAAAAAAACTGCAATTTGCACTGGGCCTTGGGTTAGTAGGTTAGTCCCAAAAATAATATATAAGTGTATAAATAAGCCCATTAACATCCAAAACAGATAATATAATAGCATGGAAAATTCAAAAATTATAGATACGTTGCAGACGTATCAAGCATCCCCAAACTTAATTCCTGCTCGTCCTCAAGTAGGTAAATGATAAAAACAGAATTTTTGATGCGGAATGCTACCTAGCATAATTCTCGATGTAACTTTATTTATTGTGGCATGAATGTTCAGATCCGAAAGATTCAAGACAAAAGTTTAATATTGACATAAAAATAATAATACTTCATGCATACTAACTAAGGAATCATGTCTTCTCAAAATAACATGGCAAAAGGAAGTTATCCCTACAAAATCATATAGTCTAGCTATGCTCTATCTTCACCACACAAAGTATTTAAATCATGCATAGCCCCGATGACAAGCCAAGCAATTGTTCCATACTTTTGATGTTCTCAAACTTTTTCAATCTTCACGTAATACATGAGCGTGAGCCATGGACATAGCACTATAGGTGGAATAGAATAGTGGTTGTGGAGAAGACAAAAAGGAGAAGATAGTCTCACATCAATTAGGCGTATCAGTGGGCTATGGAGATGCCCATCAATAGATATCAATGTGAGTGAGTAGGGATTGCCATGCAACGGATGCACTAGAGCTATAAGTGTATGAAAGCTCAACAAAATAAACTAAGTGGGTGTGCATCCAACTCGCTTGCTCATGAAGACCTAGGGCATTTTGAGGAAGCCCATCATTGGAATATACAAGCCAAGTTCTATAATGTAAAATTCCCACTAGTATATGAAAGTGACAACATAGGAGACTCTCTATCATGAAAATCATGGTGCTACTTTGAAGCACAAGTGTGGTAAAAGGATAGTAACATTGTCCCTCCTCTCTTTTTCTCTCATTTTTTTATTTTTTTTATTTGGGCCTTTTCTCTTTTTTTTATGGCCTCTTTTTTCCCTTTTTTAAATTTTTCGTCCGAAGTCTCATCCCAACTTGTGGGGGAATCATAGTCTCCATCATCCTTTCCTCACATGGGACAATGCTCTAATAATGATGATCATCACACTTTATTTACTTACAACTCAAAAATTACAACTCAATTCTTAGAACAAAATATTACTCTATGTGAATGCCTCTGGCGGTGTACCGGGATGTGCAATGACTCATGAGTGACATGTATGAAAGAATTATGAACGGTGGCTTTGCCACAAATACGATGTCAACTACATGATCATGCAAAGCAAGATGACAATGATGAAGCATGTCATAATAACGGAACGGTGGAAAGTTGCATGGCAATATATCTCGGAATGGATATGGAAATGTCGTAATAGGTAGGTATGGTGGCTGTTTTGAGGAATGTATATGGTGGGTTTAAGGTACAGGCGAAAGTTGCGCGGTACTAGAGAGGCTAGCAATGGTGGAAGGGTGAGAGTGCATATAATCCATGGACTCAACATTAGTCATAAAGAACTCACATACCTATTGCAAAAATTTATTAGTTATCGAAACAAAGTACTACGCGCATGCTCCTAGGGGGATAGATTGGTAGGAAAAGACCATCGCTCGTCCCCGACCGCCACTCATAAGGAAGACAATCAATAAATAAATCATGCTTCGACTTCATCACATAACGGTTCACCATACGTGCATGCTACGGGAATCACAAACTTCAACACAAGTATTTCTAAAATTCACAACTACTCAACTAGCATGACTCTAATATCATCATCTTCATATCTCAAAACAATCATCAAGTATCAAACTTCTCATAGTATTCAATGCACCTTTTATGATAGTTTTTATTATACCCATCTTGGATGCCTATCATATTAGGACTAATTTCATAACCAAGGAAAATTACCATGCTGTTCTAAAGGACTCTAAAAATAATATAAGTGAAGCATGAGAGATCAATAATTTCTATAAAATAAAACCACCACCGTGCTCTAAAAGATATAAGTGAAGCACTAGAGCAAAATTATCTAGCTCAAAAGATATAAGTGAAGCACATAGAGTATTCTAATAAATTCCAATTCATGTGTGTCTCCCAAAAGGTGTGTACAGCAAGGATGATTGTGGTAAACTAAAAATCAAAGACTCAAATCATACAAGACGCTCCAAGCAAAACACATATCATGTGGTGAATAAAAATATAGCCTCAAGTAAAGTTACCGATAGAAGAAGACGAAAGAGGGGATGCCTTCCGGGGCATCCCCAAGCTTAGGCTTTTGGTTGTCCTTGAATTTTACCTTGGGGTGCCTTGGGCATCCCCAAGCTTAGGCTCTTTCCACTCCTTGTTCCATAATCCATCAAATCTTTACCCAAAACTTGAAAACTTCACAACACAAAACTTAAGCAGAAAATCTCATGAGCTCCGTTAGTATAAGAAAACAAACCGCCACTTAAGGTACTGTAATGAACTCATTTTTATTTGTTTTGGTGTTAAACCTACTGTATTCCAACTTCTCTATGGTTCATAACCTCCGACACTAGCCATAGATTCATCAAAATAAGCAAACAACACGCGAAAAACAGAATCTGTCAAAAACAGAACAGTCTCTAGTAATCTGTAGGTTTCGAATACTTCTGTAACCCAAAAAATTTAAAATAAATTTATGGACGTGAGGAATTTATCTATTAATCATCTTCAAAAAGAATCAACTTAATCGCACTCTCCAGTAAAATATGGTGGCAAATATCGTGAGTGCTAAAGTTTCTGTTTTTTACAGCAAGATTACTAAAACTTCCCCCAAGTCTTCCTAAAGGTCCTACTTGGCACAAACACTAATTAAAAGTATAAAACCACATCTAAACAGAGGATAGATGAATTATTTATTTCTAAACAGAACCAAAAAGAAAGGAACAAAAATAAAATTGGGTTGCCTCCCAACAAGCGCTATCGTTTAACGCCCCTAGCTAGGCATAAAAGCAAGGATAGATCTAGGTATTACTATCATCTTTGGTATGCAATCCATAAGTGGCTCTCATAATAGATTCATAAGGTAATTTAATTTTCTTTCTAGGAAAGTGTTCCATGCCCTTCCTTAACGGAAACTGGAATCTAATATTTCCTTCTTTCATATCAATAATTGCACCAACCGTTCTAAGGAAAGGTCTACCAAGAATAATGGGACATGTAGGATTGCAATCAATATCAAGAACAATGAAATCTACGGGCACATAATTCCTATTTGAAACAATAAGAACATCATTAATTCTTCCCATAGGTTTCTTAATAGTGGAATCCGTAAGATGCAAATTCAAAGAACAATCATCAAATTCACGGAAACCGAACACATCACATAAAGTTTTTAGAATCGTGGAAACGCTAGCACCCAAATCACATAAATCATAGCATTCATGATCTTTAATTTTAATTTTAATAGTTGGTTCCCACTCATCATAAAGTTGTCTAGGGATAGAAACTTCCAATTCAAGCTTTTCTTCATAAGATTGCATTAAAGCATCAACGATATGTTTAGTAAAAGCTTTATTTTGATTATAAGCATGAGGAGAATTTAGCACACATTGCAACAAGGAAATAAAATCTATCAAAGAGCAATTATCATAATTAAATTCCTTGAAATCCAAAATAGTGGGTTCATTACTATGTAAAGTTTTGACCTTATCAATCCCACTTTTACCAATTCTTGCATCAAGATCTAAAAACTCTGAATCATTGGGACGCCTTTTAACTAAAGTTGACTCATCTCCAGTCCCATCATTATCAAGATTCATATTGCAAAATAAAGATTTAATAGGAGACTCATCAATCACTTTTAGATCTTCATCCTTATTATCATCAAAACTAGAAGAACACACTTTCACAAAGCAATCTTTTTTAGCACGCATCCTAGCGATTCTTTCTTTGCACTCATCAATGGAAATTCTCATAGCTTTGAGAGACTCATTGATATCATGATTAGGTGGAATAGATCTAAGTTTCAAAGAATCAACATCAAGATAAATTCTATCCATGTTCCTAGCCAACTCATCAATCTTAGACAATTTTTCTTCAATCAAAGCATTGAAATTCTTTTGCGAACTAATAAATTCTTTAATATTAGATTCAAAATCAGAGGGCATCTTATTATAATTTCCATAGGAATTGTTGTAGGAATTACCATAATTATTAGAGGAATTACTAGGAAACGACCTAGGATTAAAATTACCTCTATACGCGTTATTACCAAAATTGTTCCTACCAACAAAATTCACATCCATAGATTCATCATTATTCTCAATCAAAATAGAAAAATTCATATCATTAGGATCAGAAGAAACAATCTTATTAGCAAACAATTTCATAAGTTCATCCATCTTTCCACTCAAAACATTAATTTCTTCTACTGCATGCACCTTTTTACTAGTACATATTTTAGTGTGCCATTGAGAATAATGAACCATAATATTATCTAGGAGTTTAGTAGCTTCTCCTAAAGTGAATTCCATAGAAGTGCCTCCCGCGGCCGAATCTAAAAGATTTCTAGAAGCAAAATTCAATCCAGCATAAATTTTTTGTATGATCATCCATAAATTCAAACCATGTGTAGGGCAATTACGGATCATTAATTTCATCCTCTCCCAAGCTTGTGCAACATGTTCATGATCAAGTTGCTTAAAATTCATAATATCGTTCCTAAGAGAGATGATCTTAGCGGGTGGAAAATACTTAGAGATAAAAGCATCTTTGCACTTATTCCATGAATCAATACTATTTTTAGGCAAAGAGGAAAACCAAGTTTTAGCATGATCTCTAAGTGAAAACAGGAATAGCTTCAACTTAACAATATCATTATCCACCTCTTTCTTCTTTTGCATATCACACAAATCAACAAAGTTGTTCAGATGGGTAGCGGCATCTTCACTAGGAAGGCCGGAAAACAGATATTTCATAACAAGATTCAGCAAAGCAGCATTAATTTCACAAGATTCAACATCGGTAAGAGGAGCAATCGGAGTGCTAATAAAATCATTATTTTTGGTATTAGAAAATTCACACAATTTAGTATTATCTTGAGCCATCATGACAAGCAATCCGACACACAAGCACACAAGAAGCAAGCGAAAAGAGACAAACTAGAAAAGAGAAGGGGAACGGAAGAAAGAGGACGAATAAAACGGCAAGGGTGAATTGGGGGAGAGGAAAACGAGAGGCAAATGGCAAATAATGTAATGCGAGGGATAAAAGTTTGTGATGGGTACTTGGTATGTCTTGACTTGTGGTAGATCTCCCCGGCAACGGCGCCAGAAATCCTTCTTGCTACCTCTTGAGCATTGCGTTGGTTTTCCCTTGAAGAGGAAAGGGTGATGTAGCAAAGTAGCGTAAGTATTTCCCTCGGTTTTTGAGAACCAAGGTATCAATCCAGTAGGAGACTACGCGCAAGTCCCTCGTACCTACACAAACAAATAAGAACCTCGCAACCAACATGATAAAGGGGTTGTCAATCCCTTCACGGTCACTTAGGACAATGAGATCTGATAGAGATAATAGTAGTAAGATAAAATTTTTTGGTATTTTTTATGATATAGATTGAAAGTAAAGATTGCAAAATAAACGATGCTAGAAATAACTTGTTGATGGGAGATTAATATAATAGATAATAGACACGGGGGCCAAGTGGCTTCTCTCAAGATAGCATAAGTATTATAGTTGGTGAACAAATTACTATCGAGCAATTGATAGAATAGTGAATAATTATGAGAATATCTAGGCATGATCATGTATATAGGCATCACGTCTGCGACAAGTAGACCGAAACGATTATGCATCCACTACTATTACTCCACACATCGACCGCTATCCAGCATGCATCTAGAGTATTAAGTTCATAAGAACAGAGTAATGCATTAGGCAAGATGACATGATGTAGAGGGATAAACTCAAGCAATGTGATATAAACCCCATCTTTTTAGCCTCGATGGCAACAATACAATACGTGCCTTGCTGCCCCTGCTGTCACTGGGAAAGGACACCGCAAGATTGAACCCAAAGCTAAGCACTTCTCCCGTTGCAAGAAAGATCAATCTAGTAGGCCAAACCAAACTGATAATTCGAAAAGACTTGCAAAGATAACCAATCATACATAAAAGATTTCAGAGAAGAATCAAATATTGTTCATAGATAAACTTGATCATAAACCCACAATTCATCGGATCTCGACAAACACACCGCAAAAAGAGTTACATCAAATAGATCTCCAAGACGATTGAGGAGAACATTGTATTGAGACCCAAAGAGATAGAAGAAGCCATCTAGCTAATAACTATGGACCCGAAGGTCTGAGGTAAACTACTCACACATCATCGGAGAGGCTATGGTGTTGATGTAGAAGCCCTCCGTGATCGATGCCCCCTCCGGCGGAGCTCCGGAAAAGGTCCCAAGATGGGATCTCTTGGGTACAAAAGGTTGCAGTGGTGGAAATAGGGTTTCGTGGTGCTCCTGGATGTTTTCGGGGTATGTGGACATATATAGGAGGAAGAAGTAGGTCGGTGGAGCCACGAGGGGCCAACGAGGGTGGAGGGCGCGCCCCCTGCCTCGTGGCCTCCTCGTTGGTTGCTTGACGTCCACTCCAAGTCCTCTGGATCACGTTTGTTACAAAAATAACTCTCCCGAAGGTTTCATTCCGTTTGGATTCCGTTTGATATTCCTTTTCTGCGAAACACTGAAATAGGCAAAAACAACAATTTGCACTGGGCCTTGGGTTAGTATGTTAATCCCAAAAATAATATAAAAGTGTATAAATAAGTCCATTAACATCCAAAATAGATAATATAATAGCATGGAACAATCAAAAATTATAGATACGTTGGAGACGTATCAGCGACACTAGACGAAGACGTTTACCGTGTTTGATCGTATCTCTGAACATGATGATATAGCGGCGGACCCTGCAAGTGTGCGGGGCCGCCGAGAGCAATGATCGTCTTAGTCTGGAACTGTCGAGGACTGGGGTTGGACTCGACGGTAGGTGAACTTCGTGACCTGGTACGGTCTTACAACCCAGCGGTGGTGTTCTTGTCTGAAACGAAGAAGAGGGCAGGAGCGATGGAGAAGTTGAAATGGAGTCTTGGGTTCACTCAAGGTGTGGCAGTAGATTGCAATGGAAAAAGCGGGGGTTTAGCACTGTGGTGGAGAGATTTTTTGGATGTCACTGTCCGGCCGTGGTGCCAATACTATATTGATGCAAAAATTGTTGGTGAGGAGAACACCTTCAGATTCACTGGAATATACGGTGAGCCATGTGTAGACAAAAGGAAGAAGACCTGGGAAGTCCTTCGATACCTTAGAGGCCAAGACAATCTACCATTGATCCGTGCGGGTGACTATAATGAAGCGTTAGAGCTGTCGGAACAGCAGGGTGGTAATCAGAGAAGCTTAAGGCAGATGGAGGCATTCAGGGACTGTCTCACGGACTGCAGCATGGCGGATATATGGATTTCTCTGGATACCCATTCACATGGGATAATAAACGAGATGTGGAAGAAAACATTCAGGTCTGACTGGATCGTGCGACATGTAATGCGGAATTCATGCAGATGTTCCCAGGTACCGATGTGCAACATGTAATTACTGAGGAGTCTGACCATCAGGCGTTGATGGTACGTATCTCGTCGGCACTGGCTGACAATACGGTGTGAGCTCAGAAACCTTTCCAATATGAAGCGGCATGGACTAGACATGAACAGTATGACGGTATGCTGAATAGTGCTTGGGCCGAGGCACATGAAGCTCATAAGGAACAACATGGCCTGGGGGCGACATGCAGTAAACTTGCTTGGCTATCTAAATCCATGCATGCATGGAGCCACAAGGTCTTTGGTTCCATTAAAAGGCAAATCAATCAGCTCAAGAGTCAGCTTACGGATGCTAAACGATGTGCAGCTAGCTTGGGCTATAGGCAGGAAATTAAGGGTATTGAGGATCGGTTGCACGAGCTCTATGAAAGGGGAGAGGTATATTACAAACAGCGATCCCATGCTGACTAGCTTTGCAAAGGCAACCAGTATACAAAATACTTTCAAAACCGAGCATCTCATCGGAAGAGGAAAAACACAGTCAAAGACTTAAAAAGGGAGGATGGAACAAAGTGTACTGGCGATGAGGGAATGAGAATTATGGCAGTTGCCTTTTATGAGAAACTCTTCACGGTGGATGGTTCCCAGGAGAGTGAACGCATCTTGAGGCACTTCAATCAGATGGTCACTCATGACATGAACTCAAAACTGGTTGAAGTTATCACCGACGAGGAAATAGAGCAAGCACTATTTCAAATGGGGCCCACCAAATCACTGGGGCCGGATGGCTTCCCGGCGGTGTTTTATCAACGACACTGGTCTTTGGTAAAGAATGATGTGTGCTGTGCAGTAAGAGATTCCTTGGCGGGAAAAGCAGCACCGAGTGGCTTTAATGACACGATTATTGTCATGATACCGAAAGTCAACTCACCAAAGTTACTCTCATAGTTTCGGCCAATAAGCCTATGCCACGTGCTCTACAAAATCGCAGCTAAGGTGTTGGCTAACAGGCTCAAAAGGGTGTTACCTATTTTAATATCAGAAGAGCAAAGTGCTTTCGTCCCGGGTATATTAATCACCGACAATGTACTAGTGGCATATGAATGTGTACATGCGATAAGGAAAAGGAAATGGAGGAAACCTTTTTATGCGGTGAAACTTGACATGATGAAGGCATATGATAGAGTTGAATGATTTTTTTGCAACAAATGATGGAGAAATTGGGCTTCTCGAGCCAATGGGTAGAGATGATTATGTGGTGTGTCAAAACAACCAGGGTCCAAGTCAAGCTGAATGGAAGGCTCTCACACATTTTTGCTTCATCCAGGGGACTACGACAAGGAGATCCCCTCTCGCCCTATCTATTTCTCTTCTGTGTGGAGGGTTTTTCAGCTATGTTGCGACATGCTCAGGTGGAAAAATAAATAAAGGGAGTTTCATTTGGGAGCACTGACCCCACGGTAACTCATCTCCTCTTCGCCGATGATAGCGTGGTGTTTCTAGAAGGTAAGAAAGAAAGTTTTGAGACCCTCCACACTATTCTTCATGACTACAAGATGGCTTCGGGGCAAAAGGTGAATATGCAGAAGTCGGCAATATTTTTTGGAAGAGGAACCAGTGAGGAGGACAAGGTTTTATTGAAGCAAACAAGCGGAATTTCGTCGAAGGCTTTGTCCAAAAGATATTTGGGGTTGTCTACAATGGTGGGCAGATCCAAGGATGGGACCTTTAAATGTGTTAGGGAAAGTGTTGGGAAGAAGGTTGGGGATGGAAGGGGCAAGGCCTATCAAAAACAGCGAGGGAAGTTCTTGTTAAGTCGGGACTCCAATCTACACCAACATTTACCATGAGCTGCTTTCAACTCACAAAGAAAATGTGTTGGAACCTGTCATCGATCTCGTCGAACTTCTGGTGGGGTGCAGTGAATGGTGTGAAGAAAGTACATTGGATTGCATGGGACAAAATGTGCACGAGGAAACATGAGGGAGGACTCGGCTTTAGAGACCCGGAGGCATTTAACCAAGCGATGTTGGCAAAACAGGCTTGGCGGTTATTACAGGTCCCTGGCTCATTATGTGCAAGAGTGCTCAAAGCACGGTATTTCCCTTACAACTCTATTCTTAATGCTACTTGCCCTAGTGCTGGATCTTATACCTTCAAGAGCATAATTCATGGGCGAAATCTGTTGCTGGATAGGCTTATCTGGAGAATTGGAGACGACACCAGGATTAGGATTCATCATGACAATTGGATCCCGAGGAAGGGGAGTTTGACGCCACTGGGCCAGACTTTTATTCCAGGTGTAACTAGAGTGTGTGATTTACTAAACTCACATGGCACTGAGGGGGATACGATCAAGGTCCAGGAGATGTTTCCACCTGATGAGGCCCATGAAATCATGCAAATCCAAGTTGGAGGGCCGGCGATGGAGGACTACCAGGCTTGAAACTTTACAAAAAGTGGTATTTTTTCGGTTCGGTCTGCGTATCACTTGAGAATGTCTCAGAAAAGGATCAAGGCCGGACGACCGGAGGCGTCGTCGTCAGTGGCAAATCACAGAGCTTGGCTCAGCCTATGGGACACGATAGCTCCTAGAAAGGTTAAAACACACACGTGGAGGCTGATTCGAAATGGTTTGGCAGTTGGTTCCGAACTTCAGAGAAGGAGAATCAAGTCTGGAGTATTTTGTGTGGCTTGTGGACGTGAAGAGACCAACTATCATCGATTCTGGGGCTGTTTTCACTCAGCTAAGTTTGGGAAGATTATGAACTCAGAAATGGGAGTTCCGGTGGCGATCCTGCCGGTTTCGGTCAGCTCTCAGAGTCATCTTTCAAACTGGCTTCTGTCCTGGATAACTAATGCGTCCGACGACGAGAAGGCAGTCTTGCTACAAGGGGTATATGGGCTCTGGCTAGCAAGAAACAATGCACGAGATGGGTGGAAAATAGAGGAAGCTCACGACATAGCTCGGAGGGTACTAAAAGCAATAGAGGAGTGGCAAGCAGTTCATGGAAGAGTGAGCAAACGGATGAACCAGGCACAGGAGCAGAAGTGGGAACCCCCGGATGATGGCTGGATAAAAGTAAACGTTGATGGGGCTACGTCTAAGACAGGGAAAAAATGAGGAGCTGGAGTGGTATTCAGAAATCACAAAGACGCTTCCCCGGGCGGAGCATGTCATTTCTATCCTATAGGTGGGGATCCTGCTACTAATGAGCTTCGTGCTTGCCACATGGCAGTGCAGCTCGCCGATGAGGTAAATGCTACCAATTTGCATATCGAAACAGATTGCAAAGAATTAATGTGTAAGCTACAGAGCAAAGAGAAAGATCACTCGGTGCTGGGACTGCTGATCGAAGACCTGAAAATGCGGCTTGAGGAGCGTTAGCAGTGGAAGATTAGTTGGGTTTGGCGGTCGGCAAACCGGGCGGCACATGCACTCGTTAGGGAAGGAGTGTCCACTGAGATTTATAAGGTCTGGTTACACGAACCACCTGAATGTATTTTGCACTTTATTTCCACATAGATTCTTGCATTTTACGAATAAATGAGAACTGTTTGAACTTCAAGAAAAAAACTCCAACGAGTTTAAGGGGGTGTTTGGTTCAGGGACTTTTTAGTCCCAAAGACTAGAAAAAGTCCCTAGAAACCAAACAGGAGGGACTTTTTCTATAGGGACTAGAAAAAGACTCTACTAGAGAGTCTTTTTTGATTAGTCCCTGGGACTAGAAAAAGTCCTAGGACTTCTGAACCAAACACCACCTAATTTCACCACTACTCCAGAGCAGCCCAGGGTTTCGAGTAAATGGAATCTATTGGCGTTCTGGGAATGGGGGTCCCTAGACTTGCCTGCCTACGGCCTGCGGCGTGGCTCAAGTGGGGGCCCAGCGTGGCCCATCTTCATCAGCTCAAGCTCAAGACCCTCGCGAGGGGCCAAGCCTCGCGGGGCGGACGACGGAAAGCTTACTCGGAGGCAACCTCATCAGGCAGGCTCGCGAGGAGGCGGAGAGATCAAGGCGGGGATACTTCGCGAGGAGCCCGTGACGCAAGCCATGACGATAGAGACCAGGCGGGCGCCAGCCGGCGCAGTGTCCTTGTTTCTCCTTTGGTGCAAAGGGGGCAAGCACAGGCCAAGGCATCGGGCAAAGGTTACCATTCCGGTGCAACGAGACCAAGACCAGCAGAGCGGCAGGACGGAGGTCACCGTGGAGCCCAAGACAGCGTCATCACCAGAGCTTTTGGCAGCCGAAGACCACCTTTGGTCAGGATAACTTGTACTATATGTTCCCCTTCAAAATGGCTAATTGGCGCCCTTCCCGCTCATTATATGGGGGAGAGGCCTAGGGCCGCTATAAATAGAGCTAGCCACCACAGAAGGAAGGAGACACCCCGGAGGGATGAAAGAGAGACATCGAGAGATCTGGTAGAACCCTAGCAGGGAGAGAAAGAGGCGACTGAACTCACCCAAGCAGTTCATCGCACCAGCTCAAGAACACCTTTCGCGAGGCTGTTCTTCCCTTGTACTGTTCATCATCAGCCCCTGAGGCAATCCACCACACCACACACCGGACTAGGGTATTACACCACAACGGTGGCCCGAACCAGTATAAATCTCGTGTCCCTTGTGTTGTTCGTTGTTTCCAGCTTAGATCACGCGAGGAGATTGGACGTAGATCGGTAGGGGAGAGATCTCCACGCACACGCCAGTGTTCGAACCTCAAGGGTCTGCCGGAACCCGAAATCCGACATTTGGCGCGCCAGGTAGGGGTGCGCCAGAATCTTTCTTCCGATGTTCGTGTACGATCTTTCGTCGCGTCCATTGGTTGACGCTCGTCGGGCTCGCGCCGAGTGCGGGGCTGCTCTCGCCACCCGCGTCGCCCAGACGGCGCCCGTCGGTGGACGTCCTCGTCGTTCCCCGTTGCCTGCCGCCAACGCCGCCACCGGCCCGGCAGGGAACGAGCAGCAGGCCTCCTCCCAGCATCCTTTGATGCGGCGGGAGGGCCGCACCGCCACACCATCGCCAACTCCAGCCGCTTCGTCGTCCCACGCCCATCGCACCCCTACGAACGCGCACGCCGCTCTGCTCCTGGCAAGAGAGCTTTTGCACTACCGCCCCATCGACGACCTCTACGAAGACTGGCTCACCCGCATCAACGAACTCGTCAGCACCGCAGGGGGCTCCCCCTTGTCGTCCCTCTCGCTGCCTCGCCCTCCATTCCGCGCAGGAGGCGAGGATCAGGAGACGCCTCCACCACCTCCTCCCCAAGGAGGCACCCTGGCTCCAAGGCGCGCAGCCCCAGGGCGAGACCCTCCGCGTTCGGCGACCGTGCATCAAGAAAGGAGCTGCCAAGAGATCCCTCGTCCCCAAGAAGGTGCTCGCGCGCTCCCAATGTTGGCGCGCCAAGATCGCGTCCCTGCACCTCCATGCCAAGACCCTGCGCTGCTCCAAGCGGCGGCGCGCGGTAATCCCCAGGAACAAGCCTAGCACCAGCAAAAGGCACCGGTGGCCATAGCAGGCTGCCGCGCCCTCACCCCCGAGCTACGCGGCGTCGCATGGCCAGACAAGATCAAGCCTGACCTACCCCCTCGCTATGATGGCATGACGGACCCTGCGGAGTTCCTGCAGCTATATGAGCTATGCATCGAAGCCGCCAACGAAGACAAAAGGGTCATGGCGAACTGGTTCCCCATGACGCTCAAGGACGGGGCCCGCACCTGGCTCCTGAACCTGACTCCTGGCACAATCTCCTCCTGGGACGAGATGCGCACTCGCTTCATCGCCAACTTCCAGGGCACTCGCGACCGGCCCCCGGCCGTGAGCGATCTGCGCCACATCAAGCAGCAGCAAGGGGAAACCCTGCAAAAATACATCCAGCTCTTCAACAACGCTCGCCTCAAGATCCCCAAGGTGACTGAAGAAGTCATCATCTCGGCCTTCTCCGATGGCGTACGCGACATCAAGATGAAGGAGGAGTTAGCAATCCATGAAGACCTGTGCACATCCTTGGAGCTGTTCAACTTGGCGACCAAGTGCACCAGGGCTGAGGAAGGGTGCCTTTCCCTCCTCGAACTCCCGGCTGCCGACCCAGAAGAGAAGAAGCCCAGGGCCAAGGACGTGAAGTGCAAGGGGGCTGCCGTGCTTGCAGCGGAACCAGACACCAAGCGAGGCAGAGATCAGCCTGAGTCATCCAAGGGCAGCCGGTACTGCGTGTACCACGACCTCCACACCCACAACACCAACGAATGTTAAGAGCTCAGGGCCGTGTGAGATAGACGTGTCGTCCGACGCCCCGAGCGCAATGACAGGGGCTATGGCCGAGGAGGAGGAAGAGGTGGCGGACAATGGGAAGACCGTGGGCCTCACCAAGGGTGGCGAGACCAACCTCGCGAGGATCACTGGCAGGACCAGCCTCGCGAGGGAGGCTGGAGAGATCAGCCTCGTGAGGATCGCCCGCACGGCAACGCAGGCCTTCCTCCTCTGCCGCCACCGCCAAGGAGGAACGAAGACCAACGTCATGACGAGGGAGCTGGGGGCTTTCAGGAGCCACGCGCAATCGCTTGCATCTTGGGTGGAGCGCATGCCCCAGCCTCACAGCGCATCTTCAAGCAGTTTGCTCGCGAGGTGAATGCGGTCCTCCCCAAGCTTGAGGCCACGCGCCCTCTCAGGTGGTCTGCATGCACTATCACGTTCAGCTCAGCGGATCAGCTCAAGTGCGTGGCAACGGCCGGAGTCCTCCCGATGCTTTGCTCCCCAGTCATCAGCAACGTGCAGGTCACCAGGACCCTCATTGACGGTGGAGCAGGACTCAACGTCCTGTCCGTCGAGACGTTTGACAACCTCCAAGTGCCATACGATCAGCTTCAACCAACCAGCCCTTCTCAGGAGTCACTGATGGTTCCACCGTTCCAATAGGGCAGGTTCGCCTTCCAGTCACCTTCGGGCAGCGCAACAACTACCGCACCGAGCTCATCAACTTCGACGTCGCCCACATCCGTCTGCCATACAACACCATCCTCGGGTACCCAGCCCTGACCAAGTTCATGGCAGTGACTCACCATGGATACAATGTCCTCAAGATGCCAGGAAGCGGTGGAGTCATCACTGTACCCTGTGAAGAAAGGGACGCAGTGTGTGCACTCGAGCGCGCGTTCCAAGCCGCAGCAATCGAAGACCCGGACCACAGAAACGGAAGACTTCCCGAGGCGACCCTCAAGAAGAAGAAGGTTTCGCCTGGCCCAAGCCATCAAGAGGCAGGCGCCTCCGGAGGTGTTGCGTCAGGATCTGCGCCCAATCAGGGAGCGCCACCCTCTCTCGCATAGGAAGGCGCGCCCGACGCCCTCCTCAGGCAGGGCTCGGGGGCTCTTTCTTGGAGATCCACCGACTTTGCCAAGGTCGCGAGGGAGGCGCTCGGGCACCACTTGGAGGGGTGCTTCCAGGCACGTTTCCCTCAGGACGGTACAAGGCAAGGAAGACCAAACCCACAGGAGTTCATCGCAAGGAACACCCAGGAGCTACAAGAGTCGAGAGTCATGCGCGACAGCCGCCGCTCACCCGCCGTAGCCCCACATCCAGGCAAGGATGGTGGGCTGCGCATCTGCATCGGCGTGCCAGGGCTCAACCGAGCTGCGTCTCTGGAGCACCTCTGGCCTTCGCGCGCGGGGCGTTGCGAGGGTCCACCTCACAGCTACGTTCGCATGCCTTTCGGCCTGCCGAACATGGTCGCCGCTCATCAGCGCCTGCTGAGGAGCATTCTGGAGGCTCATGAGGTGTGGTCCTGGCGGAGATGGAGATGGCCCTCGGAGACCCACCTGCGCCCCCGGAGCCTCCCGAGGCTCCTGGGCCTGGGGGCTCGTGAGGATCGACGTCTTCATCGCGCATCGCCCGCTTCTTCAGCATCACTCCATCTTCAACGGCACCAGGTGACATCTTTCTAAGTTCCGTTTTTAGCTTGGAGCGCCCACAGGTCCGCATCATTCCCAGGTCGCGTGGGTCCGTCCCTGCGGCATGTATCCGTTTTGCTTACGCTCTTTACTTACCTTGTTGGGGGCGCCCCTCGGGCCGCATCATCCCCGAGCTGCTCGGGCCTAGCCCAGCGGCGTTTGCTTTTCCCGCGTCTACTTAAAATGAATTTTCTCCTACATGCTTAACATACCCGACCTAATCGCCTCCTCGATTGATGCCTACCTATGGAGCCGCTCGCTCTGGCACGACATCTACGCACGGGCCCGTCCCTGCAACGCCGATAAATCTGAGTGGTCAAGCTCTGGCCGTGGCAGCCCCGCAAGGCGCCACCTCACCAGGCCCTCAGTGCCCCAATCACTCCCCCGGAGCGACCAAAGGTTGGCTGGCAACCGTAACAACAGGTCTTGTTTCTCTTTATGATTGGTGTGCAGGACCTACTCCAGGAGCAATGCTAGGGACGTCGCGAGCTGCCTCTCCCTCTCTCCGGCACGGACCGCTTGCACGTTAAAAGGGGGCGCCTGAGCATCGCGACTCATGGGCTCCTACTGGCTCTCCAGCCCTCACCCCCTGGCCTTGACCCACGGCATCACGACCTGTCATACCAGCGGCGGCTGAGCTTGCTCGAGGGCCGGGACCTGAGGATGTAGAGCATTAAGGGAAGTGCGGGGGAGTGGGAAGAAGCTCGCGAGGACCTAACTCAGTGGCGCCTCAGCTGCCACCACTCGGGCCGGGCGCTTCATCGAGGAACTACACCAAACTCAAGAGATAAGTCACGCCCTTACAAGAGTTGGACCAACGCAGCGCCAAACCCTCGCCCAGTGCGGCTCTGTCATGGCGACGTTGCCTTCCTTTCTCGCCCAGCGAGGGCTGCTTGAGCGCTGAAGGGGACCTCCCGAGCATCACGACTCGGGGGCTCTTACCGGACCTTGGGCGGCTCACCTCCTGGCCTTGACCACGGCATCGCGACCTGGCATACCAGCGACGGCTGAAGCCTGCCTGGGGACTGGGACCTGTCAGCGTAGAGCGCCAAGTCCTTGTGAGGATAGAAAGAGGGAGCCGAGCTGAGACAGGATAAGCACCTCGCATTGATTCATATTAAGGATATAATGTTCACAAAAGACATGGCATGCGCCTTACATACCCCCACAGGGTGTTGCTTTGATTCCTCGCAGGGAACAAGAGTACTAATCCTAAGGAACGCTAATCGCCCGCACCTCCGCAAGGGACGCCATCATCAACAGTGCGTCGCCCAACGCCGGCGCCAACCCCATCCAGATCAGTGGCATCAGCGGCTGGACGCGGCTGCCCTGCTCCGAGCACGGCGCGACCTCGGGGGCTCGTAGCTGTCGTCGCTCGTCTCCGGAGTCGCGAGGAGCTCGGGGGAGCCACTGGATTCCCCAGCTCCTCCGCTGCCGCCTGAGGAGCTGCTGGAGGGCCGATGGGCGGGCCAGGTCCTCGCCGGTTCGTTGCCCCTACCGCTCTCCCTGAGGCAGCACTCCAGCCGGCGTCCTTCACCATCGAAGACCTTGAAGAACATCAGGGAGTCGCCATCGTATTCAAGATGAATCATGAGGGCACCTACCGTCCGGCAGACCCAGGCGATTTCGCCCCAGCCCCGGGTCATGAAGATCTTGCCCGGAGCGACGACCGCAACCTCCGCTCCGGTCGCAAGGGTACCGCAGTCAGCGTGCTGCAGGCAGAACTCCAGAGCCCCGCTCGGCGGCATCTCGAAGGCGAAGGAGGGAGGAAGGCGAATCCAAGAGCTCGGAGGCATGGCGGCGTGGAGCACGAGCTCGCGAGAGGAGCGCTCGGCGTGGACTCCAGGAGGAATGACACGCACCACCTTGACTCGCCGGCGTTGACGGCGGCATCGTTGATGTTGCTCGACGCCTTCCCCCCAGGACCTACGACGCGGGCGTGCAAGGGTAGCGGAAACCCAGGCGGCGGCCGCTCGTACCAGGGCCTCGGTGCCTCCTGCCGAGCACCCTCTTCTCGGTGGTAGAGGACCGGCCGCTTCTTCGGCGGAAGTGGGTCAGGACCCTCTCGGGGGCCTTTCCCTTCTCTTCTGCAGAAAACCGGTGGATTGGTGCCATTGGCGTAAGGAGGAGGAAGAATGAGGAAGAAGAAGGAAAGGAGCAGCAGGAAGGGATGGACTGAAGGGGCTCGCCCAGCCCCGTACTTATAGCCGGAGGAGGCCAACCGCCGAGCACCACGATCGCAGGTAATCATGACCGGTTTCTCTGCATGCAGGGACTTGTCAAGTCGTGCGGTCGCCGAGGCATCGAGGGGAAGCGCAGACGCCCATGTCCAATCAATCGCCACGCGGCGCCCAAGGCCGCAGGATGTTAGGGCCCGCGGCGCTTCGTGCTTGCCCCTTCGCTTCCCTGCTAGGCCAAGCCCGGGCGCACCATGGGCCCGAGGGCTACTGTCGGCGTTCTGGGAACGGGGGTCCCCAGACTTGCCTGCCTGCGGCGTGGCTCAAGTGGGGGCCCAGCGCGGCCCATCTTCATCAGCTCAAGCTCAAGACCCTCGCGAGGGGCCAAGCTTCGCAGGGCGGACGACGGAAAGCTTCCTCGGAGGCAGCCTCATCAGGCAGGCTCGCGAGGAGGCGGAGAGATCAAGGCGGGGATACTTTGCGAGGAGCCCATGACGCAAGCCATGACAATCGAGACCAGGCGGGCGCCAGCCTGCGCAGTGTCCTTATTTCCCCTTTGGTGCAAAGGGGGCAAGCACATGCCAAGGCATCGGGCAAAGGTTACCATTCCGGTGCAACGAGACCAAGACCAGCAGAGCGGTAGGACGGAGGTCACCATGGAGCCCAAGACGGCGTCATCACCAGAGCTTTTGGCAGCCGAAGACCACCTTTGGTCAGAATAACTTGTACTATATGTTCCCCTTCAAAATGGCCAATTATTGGCGCCCTTCCCGCTCATTATTTGGGGGAGAGGCCCAGGGCCGCTATAAATAGAGCTAGCCACCACAAAAGCAAGGAGACACCCCGGAGGGATGAAAGAGAGACATCGAGAGATCTGGTAGAACCCTAGCAGAGAGAGAAAGAGGCGACTGAACTCACCCAAGCAGTTCATTGCACCAGCTCAAGAACACCTCTCGCGAGGCTGTTCTTCCCTTGTACTGTTCATCATCAGCCCCTGAGGCAATCCACCACACCACACACTGGAGTAGGGTATTACACCACAACGGTGGCCCAAACCAGTATAAATCTCGTGTCCCTTGTGTTGTTTGTTGTTTCTAGCTTAGATCATGCGAGGAGATTGGACGTAGATCGGTAGGGAGAGATCTCCGCGCGCACCCCAGTGTTCGAACCTCAAGGGTCTGCCGGAACCCGAAATCCGACAGAATCCCTTGAGTATGGCCAAATTTTCTGTCGAGGCCGCATCCAGTACACATGATATTGGGTTAGCTACACCCGCAATAGCCTCGCCTAAGTTGTTGCGCAGAACCACACCTAAATCCATGCACTTAGAGGGTGTTTGTTTCCAGGGACTTATTGGTCTAGGGACTTAAAAAAGTCCCTATAAGTCCCATCTAAACCAAACATGAGGGACTTATAGAGACTTAAAGTAGGCATTTGAAACTTATGAAATAAGACTCTCAAGAAGGGACTTATAGGGACTTATAGTTGTAATATGGTCTTATACAGACTTATAAGTCCCAGAAACCAAACAGGTAGGGAATTTTTAGGGACTTTGGACTTATAAGTTGGGGCTAAAAAATGTCCTAGAACTTATGAACCAATCAGGGCTTTAACCATGGATTTATAGGTGCTAACATTCAGTCCAGTTTTGGGACCAGCTGCGCTCGGAAAAGGGAGTCATGGTGGCTGCTCCACCGATCTTCACCGACTCCCAGAGCGAGCTAGCCAACTGGCTGCTTGGTTGGTTTGCCGCTGCTAATGACGACGAGAAGGAGATAATGATCCACGCATTATATGGCCTTTGGTTGGCCCGCAACGACACAAAGAATGGGAAACGTATTGATGCTCCACATGAAATTGTAGAACGAGTCTGTTTGTTTGTGAAGGAATGAAGGGAAGCCCATGTGAAGCCAGACAGTCAGACCAAACCTGCTATTATTCAGAGATGGCATGCGCCGGATGCCGGGTGGGTCAAAGCAAACGCTGATGGTGCAACATCACGACATGGTGGAAAGGGAGGAGGCGGTGTTGTGCTCCGGGATAACAACGGAGGCTTCCTCGCTAGTGCATGTCACTTTTTCCCCATGGCTGCTAACCCGGTAGTAGCAGAGATTATGGCATGCAAACGTGCTCTGTTGGTTGCGACAGAAATTAATGTTTAGAGGGTACACGTCGAGCTGGACAGCCAGGCTCTCGTACAAACTATCAACAAACCAGAGAAGAACATGTCTGCTTCAGGGCCTTGGCTAGAGGAGATCAAGACCATGCTACGTAGTTTTGTTGATTTTAGAGTCTCGTGGGTTAGACGTTCCGCAAATGTTGCCGCGCATAAATTAGCTAAGTTAGAGGTAGGAGAAGAACTATGTAAGGTTTGGTTTGGATCGCCGCCAGGATGTGATTGCGGACGAGATTCCGAACTTCGTTTAAGAAAATAAAGCGGCGACATTTGCCCTAAAAAAGAAAAGAAAAATCCATGCACTTAACCAAACACGCTCCAAACGAACTTTTTTCTCACGTGGAACAAACGGTTAAACACCCAGCCCCATAAAAAAAAAACACCCAGCCTCCATGCGGCTCGACTCTACTTCCCCATCTTCCGTCGGCCCGAGCCATCCGGTCCTCCCTTCCTGCCCCTAGCCGAACTCCTCCGCTTTCCCCCAAATCCGGCGAGAATCTCGGCACGCCATGACCTCCTCTTACCGGCCGGCCGCCACGATGAGCCCGGAGGCGACGGCGCCAGTACCCAAGGTGGAGGCCGAGGCGGCGGCGACGGCGGCCCGAAACCCTAGCTCCCCCAGCGGCCCGCCGTCGCCGGAGATGGAGGCCACGGCGGAGGCGCTCACGCGGGAGGAGGTGCTACGCCGGAGGCGCCGACGCACGGCGCGGCTCGTTGGTGTGTACCGCCGGCTGTACTGGGCGATGGCAGAGGAGGTGCGCGCGCGGCACCGCCAGTACGTCTGGGAGCTCGGCCGCAGTCCGCTCGAGGCCGAGCAGCCCCCGTCGGCCGCGTGCTCGGAGGCGAAGCCTGGGCCGGCGGCGGTGCCGAGGAGGAAGAAGTGTGGGTTCACGGGCTGCAAGGTGCGGGCGATGCCGATGGCCAAGTACTGCCACTCCCACATCCTCTCCGATCCCAATCAGGCCCTGTACAAGGGATGCGGTCAAATCATCAAGAGGTGAACCTCTTAATGCTCATAATACAGAGTAAAACTTGGAATCTTGGTCTGGTTAGAGTTCCTGTTTCGGTCGTGGTGTTTGCTCTGGATCTAGCCATCTAGGGATGTCTCTTTGGAGTTGTTTGATTGGCTGTCTCTCTTTCTGGTGTGATTGGATCAGTAGTTTTATTTGAAGAACGACATACTAGTATGCAGGTGGCATTTCTAACCTCTATACAACTGTATAGTGTACGAATAACACTACGATTTTTATTTTGGGTCAAGACTAAGGCATGATACTCCTAAAACACATTTATCTTTCCAGATAGAGTACTTAGCTATTCTTATACATTAAACTTGAGTTTTCTGTAGTATATATCACAGTAATAGAGTATTCTATGGCTATAATTCTATTTTTAGTGAGATGAATGACAGGAATCAAATCTACATCTTATACTTAATGCAAATGTGACTCTGAATATACACCTTAGCCTATTATAATATCTTATATCAATATGCTGTCAGTACTTTGGTTATCTAAACTCGCACGTGTAGCGTACTAGTTGTCAATTAGTGTGCTGTTCTATCTACTATAGCACGTGTAGCGTACTACTCCGTGTAGCGTACTACTCCCTCATTTTAGTGCTAGATACATCCGTATCTAGACAAATCTAAGACAAGTAATTCGGAATGGAGGGAGTAGTTGTCAATTAGTGTGCCGTTCTATCTACTATAGGTTCTTGTAGCAAAAAAAAAAATCCCCAATCTGCGCTAAACATAAATAATTGTACCTAGAATTAGGGTTTTACCGCAATGCTTGATCTCCTGTCTTGTTTGTGCACTGATGTACCTTGGATGAGACTTTGAACCAAAGTATTCTTTGAGTTTTTACCAATTTGCTGTGTAGATTTGAGCTTCTCATTCTGTCATCTGAGAACAGAAATGTTTATGCTTCGAGTTGTGGGATTACCTAGGTTTGCGATTAGTATGATTTGCTTATTCTTTAGGATCATATTTTCTGAAATTCAAGTGTTTGTAGTTTTTGCTGCCACCAATGTACTTAATTATGTCTGAGAACGAGTCATCACTTCTCTAGGCCTCTTTCTATTTACTGAAATTTACAGTAGCAATGCTAACTAGGTTCTTGATAATGTTTCAGTGGTGCACAGATTGGGCAAATTACTTGCAGCAGGCCCATCCTAAAAGCTTCAGTTCCCTCCCTCTGCAATGTTCATTTGCAAAGATCTCAGAAGAACATATCACAGGCTTATAAGAAAGTTGGCTTTAATCCACCCCCTATTGGCCAGATCTCCCCAGATTTTAGTGTCTTAGTTGCCGAATGTGTCCGTCAGATCCAGGCCAGGAGGAGAGAATCCCGAAGTGTTGTAGCAGGGAAGAAATGCCCCAAAGATGGGAAAGTTGGCTGAGCTATACCCTGAGATCTCATTTGTTACATAAACTGTAGGAAAATGTCAGGCATCCTGAGGTTTACCGAGTGTTGATAACTAACCCTGCGGGTTACTGCACTCTTCCTTGAAAGATATGGAATATTGAAAATATATGTGGCGTGCAGCTGTGCATGACTGGATGACAACATGACCCTGATGGTTGTCAGTTACAGCAAATTTCATATGAAGAGTTTATCCAACGAGCTAGTGGTGGAGTGTCAAGTATCAAGGTTGAGGGTTCGCAAAATGCACACATGTCAGGAGAGCATTTATGTATCAAAATGCTTCTGACGACTTCCTGAACATGCTGCAGGATTGCCATGGTTAATTTTATTCATCTTCTGATGGTAATTTATCCTAAATGAAGGCCTGAGTTAGATTTACTGGGTCGGTTCATTGCCAACTGCCGATTTTGAAGAACATGGTGAGTTGTGAAGCGTGTTCAGGTTTCACATCCTGAATTGGTTTTAAACTGAGTACCTCTTTTGAAGTAAATAATACTCCCTCCGTTCCTTGATATAAGGTGTATAGATTTTGTAGAAAAAGTTCGAAATATAAGGTGTCTTGCGTTGCACCACTTGTTTGAATATTTTTTTTAGGGATTTGATTACATTTACTTATATTAGGCAAACTCCTCTATTTTCTCATGTCAATTAGTCAGGTGTAATCTCGCCCAAAACTTGTGAAATTTTCACTCCACGTGCGTTCTTTAATTTTCGTGCCAAAAACTATACACCCTATATTTAGGAACGGAGGGAGTATGCTTTTTTCAGCTTGGTAATGTATACTGTGTGATGGCTGTCCTGTTATTCAGCTTGGTGTTTCTTTAGATATGTTATTGGAAAATGTCCACCTTGTGAAGTATACACCGTTCCTATTTTTCCAGATGAAATCTTCACCTTGTTTACGGCACATACTTCTTCAGAAAGGATTGAGATTGTTGCTTTGTGCCAAGGATGCTATGGAGACAGTGGTTTTGTGCCAATCCTGAAGGAGCCATTCAAATAAGGTACTATGAGGAGGGAATAGCATGTACATGTTGATGTTTATGACATGGATGAGGAGAGGGCATGTACATGTTGATGTTTATTTTTGCCTGATTTAGTTGGAATGGTTGCATTGTACGGAAGATGTCCACAGAGGACCCTGCAAGCAGTATGAGATGTTGCTGCATTGCTGATATTGATGCAAGGGAGGAGCCATACATACAAAGGATAGTTGCCTGGTACTGCAATCAAATTTAGCATCTTTGTTGCATGAATAGTTACTTATGAATTAATGGATGTTGTGGTACCAGCAACACATGGATGTGCATGCTTAAGCTTATATCAAACTAGTGGACCTGTTGCGCCAAATGGCGCAGAGGCACGCTAAAGCCATGTCCGCGATGAAAAAAGTTCCATGGTTTAATCCCCTCTAATAGGAAACATAGTGGAATGTTGTGTATAATGATATGAATATACACGGCTTAACTTAATAGTATAGTCTAATTTAAAACAAAAATACATGCGTTGGTATGAAAAATTAAGATAGAATTGTCTTTCAAAATCTATACAATGACTTTTTTGAAAAGGTTTATCTTTCTCGGTAAAAATATTTTTTAGCAACCACTTAGGCGTAGAGTCTCATTTCAAACTATGATTGCTTTGAAAATTGTAGTGTACAATGATATAATAGATCCTTATGTATGAAAAGAAACATGTATTTGTGGCGAAAGTACATGCCCTATTGCTTAAAAACATATGCATGTCTTTTATTTGCTCCTTTATTAATTCGCTAAAAAATGTGAATGTGTAATAGCATTTAGAGAGTATTTAAGGTTTCCTAGGCTAGCCCGCTTGGTGTCTGGCTCTCGAAGAGTTTTCCTGGGCTGGCCCGCTCGGTGTCCGGCTCTCGAAGAGTTTTCCTGGGCTGGCCCGCTCGGTGTAGAATATGAAGCGGCAGGGTATCGATCAATATGTTTATCCCCTCTTCTTCCACAGCTTCAGGCTTTCTTTGGTTTAGAGGAATTTCATAGAAATTCTAGAGGATAGGATTCTTATAGGATTTTTTCCTTTAGAGCCCTTTGGTTCATAGGAATGGATTCCTATTCCTACATAGGATTGGTTTCTATCCTACACATTTCATAGGAAAATAAAAAAGAGCCTAGACTCAATGGAAAAATTCTTTTGGTGTCAACCAAATGACATCTTGTTTCCTATTCCTACTCATAGGATTTGAGATACATGTCATCTCATTTCCTACAAGATTTCTATTCCTATGATAATCCTATCCTATGAACCAAAAGAGGCCTCATTCGGTGAGAGAGGCTCTTCGTGTGGCTCTAAATCTGGTGAGATTCATGTCCCTTTCTTATTGCCTCGAACTGCTTCGATGCACAGATATGGCCTGCATTCGTCTGGACTAATACATGGATTATTAAAAATGTCTGATTGGCCAAACGCATGCGAAATAGCTACTGCATCTTGGAAGTTCTTGACCATATAACGTCGGCCACCAGTAAAAGAGGATGGAAGTATGTTTTTCTTGCCAATAGAACTTGCATCTGTATACCCTTTTCCAACAGCATTAGTAACCCCTTGCAAGTTTTCCGCTCTAAGATCATTATTAGCCTTCATGATAAAATGCAACCTCCACTTGTCTATGCAAGCATGTGCATCTACAATGGCCTGTGATGAGAGCAAACCACAACAAAGATATGGATTATGATGCTCTGGTCTGTAGTGGAGGCAATAGGAATAATAATCCTTCATGCTGAGCCTCGTTCTTTTGCTTGTATCAAGAGGGTATGAACCAATATATCTAATCCCAAGCTGAAACCCACGCTCCACATAGGGGAAGAGAAGAGGATACTGCAAAGGCATATATGTACTTTGCAAAGAAGATATTTGCTGCAGATTGTCATCTCTACCATGTATTATTATGCCACGATAAGAAGCCTCCACCGTAAACACCAAACATTAAAGAAGCTAGCTCGTCAGTCATAGGAAGACTGAACGTATGGCTATCTCAGCATGTTTATTGGCTTCTAGTATTTCTCTAGTTGATCAAAACGTTTTGACAGAAGAATTGTGCGCAGCAAGCATGTGCATCAAGCCTTCAACAATGGATTCATCTAAATCACCATTACACTTTTCACCCTAATCTAAAGCTTAAATCATGTTCTTTATCTCATTCTGGGTATCATATATATATAGAGTTCGGCATACTTTGGGGTGTTTCCTTTCTTAGGCATAAGAGACCCCATTCAATGACAAACCCGACCATTTATTTTGTATATATTTGGGCCCTTAACATCATCTACCGAACGGCCAACAGTAGTTCCCATGGAAGTAAACGCAAAGAGGCAGTTGTATTGGTGTATCTTTTCTATAAACTCTTTGCCACGAGGACTTCCAAGATGCAGTAGCTATTTTGTGTGTGTTTCAATTCAGAGCATATATTCAAAAAATCATCATCAGAGAGCCCCTTAACCAAGTTATTTCTTTTTTTAACTGAGCCTGATCAAAAGGAGAACCTAGTTACCATCATTATAATTGACATAATAAGTTTAAGGTCTATGCCCATTCTCCCTACAACGGACTCTATCATAGATAATGATCATGTGAGGATAAATTGCATGAATGCTAGCAAGTATAGACGTAGTAGTAGCAATAGAACATAATGAAACTTGCAACATCTCGATGTATTTCTTTGACCTTTCTAGGTCTTTTTGTCCACAATTTCACTCATAATAACTTTTTCTCTATCAAAGTTCTGCAAGCAAACAATGCAGAAGCTATTCTTCAACAAAACATGACAAACTAAAAGGAAATGATCCAGTACCTCAGTTATTTCACTTTATAAGGTTGCAAATACATGAATGTGTTTATAAATCAATACATGTAGTCTCAGACATACTTGATAACACCGGTGTGCACCATTTTTTCTCTAAAATATGAACCATAGTTCGTAAGCTTGAGATATATGCATACAAAGTAAAAAAGTCCAAAGAGCATAAGATAGTAAATAAGAAAAACCAAACCAGATTGGATAACTACAGGCAGATTCAAAGAAATGGTACTGATTTTATGCTTCAGTATTTATGATATGCCGAACCTACATAACATACTGGAACCCGATCATGACTTAACTCTATATAGCTATATATACTCTACTGCTCCAAAAATTAATATTCTTGTGCTTATTGAAGTATAAGATTCTGCAAATAGCTCGAGCTAAATAATCCAGATAGGTGAAGTATGGGTGGCACAATGGATCAAAATACCAGTACATCACATCTACATAGATACTGCTTTCTGAACAGATTCTAACTAATGGGTCTCACTGTCAGCAAACTCATGATTCCCAATAACATACCAGAATATTAATTTCCACAGTACCAGAATATAGGCTGTACCTTTAAATGTTGATTTTAGTCGCTTTCTTTTAGATTTTCCTGCATTGACAAGCTTATCCCTAAAAGCAATGTTCAGGATATCGGTAACTGGTACCATATCGGTTGGATGCCGAATAGAGATACATAGGTGAATTTTTCAATTATTCGGTTGATAGATCAGTTATCCGCCCGATAAATCAGTCAATCGGCTATTCGGTGACCCACCGAGTAGCGATTAACTGACTGAGATGCCGATTAACTGTACGATATTTGGAACAATGCCTGAAAGTACAGTTAGCTGCACCTCTGATATATGGGATACTTCTATAACAACCCTATATATATATACATTCTGAACAAAGTCATGAACAGAGCATTGAGGAATTAGTAGAACAATTTCATGCAAGAAGAAAGAACCCACCCACATATGCTTGCTTCCTATAATCCCTGCAAATCGGAAGAAACCAATGACATATGGAGATGCATAAATAGCAAGATCAGGAGG
This sequence comes from Triticum aestivum, assembly GCF_018294505.1. Classification (NCBI taxonomy): domain Eukaryota; kingdom Viridiplantae; phylum Streptophyta; class Magnoliopsida; order Poales; family Poaceae; genus Triticum; species Triticum aestivum. The sequence continues at coordinate 206,951,744 of NC_057794.1, forward strand.
AGATTATCGTGTGATGGTGTGTGTGTGTGTGTGTAGAGAGAGAGAGAGAGATCAGGAGCGGAGGGGAAGCTCACCTTGTCATCAGCCATTGCTTGATGTTCGTGCCGCTCCCCAAAATCTGCCCATCGTCGCCTGTCCGCAGTGCCGCACACATGCTAAACGAGTAGAAAAGCCGCTCGCCGCAAGGAGGACGCAGGTCACAAGGCCTCGCCCTGCTCCTTCCTCCCGCTAGCGTCACTCACCCTGCTTTTTCCCCCTGATGGGCTCGCCGTGCCCCTTCGCCCTGCTGTTTGCCCTCCTCGTCGGCCTCCTCCTTCCCCCTGTCGTCAGCAACCTTCCCTCCCCTGCAGCTCCACCCCACCATGAAGACCCATCTACTCATGCTCTCCACGACGACGAGGTGCGCCTGATTCGGAACCACGGAACATCACACTGCAAATTAAATATTTGAGCATCAGATTAGCAGCTATATATTGCAAGCATGCATTTTTAACTGTAAAAGAGCAAATACAGTAGGCCAAGCAAAAATGTATATCTGAAGGTGAAAAAAAAGAAACATCCATCCTAATTAGGGTGTACAGGACCAAATAATTAATATGGCACTTTGGAAAGAGAACTTCAAAATGTACCAACGATTGTGTTCACATGGTAGAATTGGTTGGCCTATCGTATTCCTCTCATGATCACACAAAAGAAGAACTCCCATAGCGTCACATGTGTATACTTGGGATGCTGCCAGAAGAACAAACAACCAACAGAAAGATAAATTTGCATATGTGCCTATTGAGAAACAACACACATTTTCTGGATGATAATTTGAATGTTGTACAAAATTCAAGAGAAATTCTTCACCACCATACAGTGCTCGCTGCATTACTTCATTGCACATATAGTCTGTACTGGAACTATTGGCTGCAGGAATTAATCCAATCTCTCCTTTGGTTTAGTTTAGAGGAATTTCATAGGAATTTTAGAGGATAGGATTCTTATAGGATTTTTTTTCCTTTAGAGCCCTTTGGTTCATAGGAATGGATTCCTATTCCTACATAGGATTGGTTCCTATCCTCCACATTTCATAGGAAAATAAAAAAGAGCCTAGACTTAATGGAAAAATTCCTTTGGTGTCAATCAAATGGCATCTTGTTTTCTATTCCTACTCATAGGATTTGAGATACATGTCATCTCATTTCCTACAAGATTCCTATTCTTATGATAATCCTATCCTATGAACCAAAAGAAGCCAATCAGCCATAACAGACAACACTACAGTGCCTAGTCTTAAAAATCAAAGCTTTAAACTGCAACAAAGGACATGAAACAATACGATACTTGGACCAAGAACGGCCATGTGGAAGCAGACAGATCACATCATAATTCCAATAAATCAGTCCAGGGGTGCAAACTTTGTTTCTTCAGGTGGACTGAATAAACCATATAACCAAGACCATTAATTCATCCATGAATTGTAGAGATAAGAATAAGCTTACCCTGTACACACATCAGTTCATGAGAATAAAAAAGGAGAGAATCACATAAACAACGAATTGGTCAATAATGAGATGAAGAAAAAAGCTAAGCAGAACAAGAAAAGAGAATGTGCAAAACCTCATGCTGCTTGCACTCGTTGCCGGGCTGCTTCACCCTATCGTTGGCCTCCTCACCCTCCCCTGCCTCTCCCCCCATTGCAACCAAGAACCATCTGGAGCCCTAACCTCGCTGCTCTCAGGCCAACCTGCTCAGTAGCTTATCATTCAAGTTAAGCAATGCTCGAGGAACTCCAACAACAACAAAAAAAGTTGCAGTTCACACTAAACAACATCCTCATAGAGTCACAGCCCCTATCATATCCCATGATTTCCATGGGAAAGAACTCATCAGGGCACACCATTTCATTAAACAGTAAGAGATAAGGAAAGGAAAGGGCCATTCACCTGAGCTTCAAATGCAAAACTGACGAGAAAATCAGGCAAGATCGACGAGAGGACTAATGCTTAGCAGCAGGAAGAACAAACTGAAGAAAAAGAACTCGTTACGACACAAGCATTTCATCGAACAGCTTATAGGCAAATATGAGAAGAGCCATTTCACCTTAGTTTTGAAGGCAAGAACTCGTGCAAAGGGGAATGCAGCGGAGAGAAGCACTCCGGTCTCCGGGAGGTCGATGGCAAGCAAGACCGTGGCGGTAGCGACGACGCAGGAAAGCAGTGGCGTGGGGAGAGGAGGAGCCAGCGCTTATGCATCCTCTGCTTGGGAGCGGACATGTCTCGCAGGATACCGCGCGCTCTCCGACTGCCTCTGCTCTGCATCGAACTCCTCTGCTCTGGTGGCTGTGCTCGTCCGGTGACCCCCACCTCCTGCTCGCCTCGCACCTCCTAACCCCTCATCCAACCCCCTTCTCTGCTCCCCCGGGTATCCTCCCACCACCGGCGGTAAAGGAAACAGAGGCAGCGGGACAACGCCGCAGAGGATGGCGTCGAGGGGGTCCGTTCTCCACCGTGGAACCACCTTGGTCAGCCCATCGAATCTAGGCGCCGCCGCTTCTCCCGTGCTCACAGTTGCCGTTGAGACAAGGAGGAAGAGCCTGGCGGAGGAGGCGGCACTCCGACCGCCGCCCTTCGTACTTCTGCCGCCTTGCACAACAGAGGAGGGGGAGGAATTTTTTACTCTCGTGAAACCTCCATGCCGCAGCACACCCACGTCGCGCGCGGCGCGGGACGTGCGCATTCGCCCAAAGCGCTCTCGCACCTTTCCAATGCTGACCCAACCAATAATCAACCGCCGACTTGTGGGACCAGCCACTAACCTGGGCCACCCGTCATAGTGAGCAGAGTGCTGCGGGTATGAAGCCATCATCAGTCCATTCCACCCACCACCGAACACGACGCAGGGGCCGGCCACGCCTGCGCAAACCACGCAGCCGCACGCGGTGCGCAAGGAGAGGGTGCACCTGTACTTTCAAACGGTTGACCCAGCAAAGATGCAAACGGCACGACCCCACCGGTCATTGGACTCGTGAAATAACCGTGCGGTGGAAATGAAGAACGAAGATCCAACGCTTGAAACGAGTTTTGACCCAGATCCAACGGCTAGAAACAGACGAAATTTAGGGAGCTTCCTGAAGCCAAGTTGGCTAGCAACCTTATAGGTTTGAATGCTCTGAGACAGAGGACAGGATGTGGATATCGGCAGACATTGGATGACCTGGAAGTATGACGTGACTAAGGAACTGACGCAATTGTTCATCTAAAACATGAGAATGGTATTACTGGCCATGTGATTAGAGTATGACATTGCATGTGTGCATGTGTGGATGGGAAAAAGGAAGATATTACAAACTGATTTATGGGCTAAACCATTAGGGCCTTCCATATTCCATTTTCATTGAAGTTCATCGTTAGTTTTGTATCGTCAAGCTCTAGTCATCTGTACCGCGAAGTTAACTATGTTGATATCAAGTTGCTATGTAGCAATTTTTGTTACCAACGCATAGCAACTTTATGAGAAAAAGGTGGCAACTTTGAAGGTGAAAAAAGCTCTCGAAACATAGCAAACATGAGGTCCAGTATTGAAGATCAATTTAAATTCGAGCAACTCACTTCGTTGTTTCAGTAGCACTTCCTTTGTAAAAAATATAAGTGTTTAGATCACTTAGTGATCTGCACGTATTTTTCTACAGAGGAATAGCATATTTTGATGATTTCAGTAATACAATAAATATAAGAGCAGTGATTTAAACGCTTTTATATTTCTTTACAGAGGGAATAACATTTAAAGCGCACGCGTGGTTGCTTTTGTCATTCCTACATTCGACGCATACTGACTGAAAATCTACTGTTCTCACATATCTTGGCATGGCTCTTCTATTGAACCACTTCTTTTCTTTGAGAAACAGGAGCAGCTTAAAACCATTACTTAGATTTAGATGACGCCATGACCTACAAGTGAAAGCACACACTAATAAAGTCATGAAAACAAGAGACTTGCATATGTTGGGATGGTTAGTACGTTAGCCTGTTGTGAATTGTGAGTATGAAAACGAATATTCGACAACGTATGGATTAGTGAAACAAGAAAAATAGAAAGGTAATAAGTGAAGATAAATGAAACAAAGAGAATTATATAAAGCTAAAATGTTGCATACAGAAGCGTTCAATAAGTAATATAATTATACTTTCGTACAATGTCACAAAAAAATGCAGTCCAGATGATTAAAATAAAATTAAAAACAAATTGTTTATAAAATATATTTATACCAATATAAAAAAACCCAAAGGAGTATATCTACCAATACGTATGCGGCAGGTCTGTACATGTTATCTACCTTCTAGCCTTTTGCATAGGTAGAAAATTGTAGAAAAAACTGCCACATTTCAAGCCACAAATGAGGTTCATTATGAAGCATTCAAAAGCACAGGGCAAGCCATTTCGGAATAAAAGGCAAAGTGTCAGTCTGACTAATTCTACCAGTTCCATAATAAGCAAATATAACTAAAGAAGATGACTGGATTAATCTCCATCACCAAAAATCGTACTCCTTCCGTTCTGAATTACTCGTCATAGAAATGAATGTATCTAGATGTATTTTAGTTCTAGATACATCCACTTGTGCGACGAATAATTTGTAACAGAGGGAGTACAAAACAAGAAAAAACAGAAGATCCAATAGATGAACTAAAAGCTCCAATAGAATCCAACTGCCTTGACACCACGCTGGCCCAATCTCTCCTTCATCTCCTCCTCTACGTGACTCTTGTTATTCCTTCTAGTGTTGATCCTTTGCTCTTCCCATTGTGATGAGAGGATTTTGTCGGGCGGATCACTTTTGCTCAAGCATCATGCTGTTCTCGGACGAGGATCCTCTGCCGTTCGGCAGGGTGCCGTTCGACCACTGACTGATGGACCCATCGGGGAACAGGCCCACATGGCAGCGCCACAACGGCAGGAGCCGCACGTCAGGGGAGCCGCTTCCGCTGTTCTCAGGAGCTAGCCCGACACATGCCCTCTCCAACATGGCTCTCTGCTTGGCCAACGCATTCACCACCGGTGTCCCTGGGGACCTATCCCAAGTACCAAACTATTTTATAAATGATGAAACATTTACTAAATTTATAAAGTTAAAATTTTAATGTGATTATAGGTGTAGTGACATTAAATTTGCAGTGAAAAATGAATGCACTTAGAAGATGGGCCTTGCTGAGGTAGCTCAAGATGGTGGCCACGGGGTGAAAAGAATGGAAGAGGGATGGGCCCTGCTTGGCAAGGGGGACGCCGCCACCTCCCACTCGACCGCCCGGCGCTGCTGCCTCCTCCCCTCCCCCTCGCCACCTCGGGTCATGACCCGTGAGTGGGACAACGGCGAGGTGGCGCAAACTGCGCGTCGATGACCGTATATTTCTTTACAGAGGGAATAACATTTAAAGCGCACGCGTGGTTGCTTTTGTCATTCCTACATTCGGCATACTGACTGAAAATCTACTGTTCTCACATATCTTGGCATGGCTCTTCTATTGAACCACTTCTTTTCTTTGAGAAACAGGAGCAACTTAAAACCATTACTTAGATTTAGATGACGCCATGACCTACAAGTGAAAGCACACACTAATAAAGTCATGAAAACAAGAGACTTGCATATGTTGGGATGGTTAGTACGTTAGCCTGTTGTGAATTGTGAGTATGAAAACGAATATTCGACAACGTATGGATTAGTGAAACAAGAAAAATAGAAAGGTAATAAGTGAAGATAAATGAAACAAAGAGAATTATATAAAGCTAAAATGTTGCATACAGAAGCGTTCAATAAGTAATATAATTATACTTTCGTACAATGTCACAAAAAAATGCAGTCCAGATGATTAAAATAAAATTAAAAACAAATTGTTTATAAAATATATCTATACCAATATAAAAAAACCCAAAGGAGTATATCTACCAATACGTATGCGGCAGGTCTGTACATGTTATCTACCTTCTAGCCTTTTGCATAGGTAGAAAATTGTAGAAAAGACTGCCACATTTCAAGCCACAAATGAGGTTCATTATGAAGCATTCAAAAGCACAGGGCAAGCCATTTCGGAATAAAAGGCAAAGTGTCAGTCTGACTAATTCTACCAGTTCCATAATAAGCAAATATAACTAAAGAAGATGACTGGATTAATCTCCATCACCAAAAATCGTACTCCTTCCGTTTTGAATTACTCGCATAGAAATGAATGTATCTAGATGTATTTTAGTTCTAGATACATCCACTTCTGCGACGAATAATTTGTAACAGAGGGAGTACAAAACAAAAAAAAAACAGAAGATCCAATAGATGAACTAAAAGCTCCAATAGAATCCAACTGCCTTAGACACCACGCTGGCCCAATCTCTGCTTCATCTCCTCCTCTACGTGACTCTTGTTATTCCTTCTAGTGTTGATCCTTTGCTCTTCCCATTGTGATGAGAGGATTTTGTCGGGCGGATCACTTTTGCTCAAGCATCATGCTGTTCTCAGGAGCTAGCCCGACACATGCCCTCTCCAACATGGCTCTCTGCTTGGCCAACCGGTGTCCCTGGGGACCTATCCCAAGTACCAAACTATTTTATAAATGATGAAACATTTACTAAATTTATAGAGTTAAAATTTTAATGTGATTATAGGTGTAGTGACATTAAATTTGCAGTGAAAAATGAATGCACTTAGAAGATGGGTCTTGCTGAGGTAGCTCAAGATGGTGGCCACGGGGTGAAAAGAATGGAAGAGGGATGGGCCCTGCTTGGCAAGGGGGACGCCGCCACCTCCCACTCGACCGCCCGGCGCTGCTGCCTCCTCCCCTCCCCCTCGCCACCTCGGGTCATGACCCGTGAGTGGGACAACGGCGAGGTGGCGCAAACTGCGCGTCGACGACCGCCGTGACCTGCCACGCCCCTCTTCGGACGCTCTTCGCCGCGAGGTGCGTGAACTCCGGGACGGACGCATAGATGTCCGGCGTTCTCTGCACCGATCTGACCGTAGGGGTCGG